>NC_089840.1:57159583-57427083 GCF_035609145.1 Eleutherodactylus coqui | reverse complement strand
AACTTTCACTTTTAGAAGAAGCAAGGGGGTTGGAATGTAATTTGGGCTTTCTCTGTACCCTATTACAACAGTGTGAGTTAGATGCATCGTACACACAACCAAGTATTAGTATACAATACCTTTAGAAGAAAACATCTTAGTCAACTACATTTTACATAAGAGGAAGAGAAGTTATTAAAACAAAAGTTAGTATGCAGTAGCTATATCCTATGTGCATAGAAACATCTAGGTATAGCAGAAAAGTCTATAATCTACCTCAGCTTTAGAGAGAGCAATTGCAGTTATTACAATATTACTTTTTCTATGTCTTCATACCACAAACCTACATAAGCATATCAGCTTCTGACACAATAATGGAGCTTATGGGTTCAGAAGAAGAAAACCCATTCTAAGCTGATTTGAAGCCCACTACTTGCTACTAGGGACAATTCCTATAGGTTGATCCACAACTGAAACAGTTGGAGTTTATTAATTATATCATTTGTGCACATAATAATAAAGCTATTAATTAAGAATTGTAATTAAAATTGATGGTCGGTCCTCAGAACCTCCAAGAAAGGAACATTTTAGTTAAAATGGTTGTTCAAATAAAGCTACGCTGCTGGTGGTGAAGGAAATGAAATGTTAAACACTGCAAATGGTACATTCTTGTATTAGACTTCATTGGTTGAAATAAGGTTTTGGCCAGGAGGTGTATTTATTTGGGGAAAAAAATATTTTGGAAAACCCCTTTAACCTAAGTGAAGACCATTCCCTGTTTCAGTATCCCAATGTGAAGTCCATCAAAAACAAATTTTCCAAATCTGCTATGGAACAACTTCACGGCCTTTTTCCGAACCCTGACCTAAAACTTATGCCAATTCTATTTTATTTTGGTGCTTCGAATTCTGGAATCCATGTAAAAAAGATAAATGTAAATCCTTCTGAGCTTGGTATCCTATGTAGCCTCCAATTTAGGCAACTTTAAAGTATTTCCTTACTGTTTTATAGACTTGCCAGCAGTTCAAGGGTCGAAAAGCGAAAACCACAACAGGTGAATTAAATGGAGTTTGCTCACTGCGTGTCAATGAAAACGGTTCTTTTATGGAGCGGGTTTATCCTGATCTTGCAACAACCGGTATGTATGATTTATTCTATATGAATCATTGTAAAATATGACTTTGCCTGCAGCAAGCAGTCTAAAGGTTCATTTTATTTTCCTTGTGCAGCTTAAAAAATGAAATGTGAACTGTAGTTGTTGCCAGACAGGAGCATTATTTCTCTGCTTTTAAGTCTCCTGCAAAAATATGGATTGCCAGAAAACGGTTGACTCAGCTAAAGCGGTTTTCTCAATAATTAAATTTATCATCTATCTGTAGTATAGTTAATAAATATTAGATTGGTTGTCCAACTGCTATGGACCTATAGCTGGCTGGAACAGGTTGTTTCCGTTCTAGCTCCTATTGATTATTGCAGTCAGGAGGTGTTAGATTAATTAATTAACCCTTTCTAATCCACCATCTGATGTCTTCCTACATTCTGATTGAAGCTTGTACAGCTCCAAAGTCAGAAGACGTCCTATAGGGTATTCTTACCGTCTATTGCCAGCCACTCTGCTGTCGGAGCCTCTCTGGCGCACACACACACTGGCTTTAGCCAGCAGATGGCACCGTTGTATAACAGCAAAAAGAGAAAGCCTTTTAGGAAACCCTGAATCCAAAATTGGATTGGAAAGGGTTAAGAGTAATGGTCAAGCATGCATTTTGCCTGTTCATCACAATACTATGGGAGACATGATTCTAGCGATGAGTGGGGTCTCAGTGGTTGGATCTCTGTGGTTAGATGTTGATAGTAGGAAAACATACATGCTGCGGTGCTTACAGATTTATCTATCTCTGTGCAAAAGTTTTAGACAAGTGTGAAAAAATGCTGCAAATTAAGAAAGCTTTCAAAAATAGACATTTTAATAGTTTGTTGGTCGATTATCAAAATGCAAAGTGAATAAAGAGACAAGAAAACTAAATCTAGATCAAATCAATATGTAGCATGACCCCACTTTGTCTTCAAAAGAGCATCAATTCTTCTACGTAGATACTTGCACATAGTTTTGGAAGGATTCGGCAGAGATGTTGTTCCAAACATCTTGAAGAACTAACAAAGACCTTCTATGAATGTAGGTCTTGTCATGTAATCCCAGACAGACTGGAGGATGTGAGATCAGGGCTCTGTGGGGGCCATATCATCACTTCCAGGACTCCTTGTTCTTCTTTATATTGAAGATAGTTCTTAAATACATTGGCTGTAATTTTGGGGTTGCTTACAGCATTTTTTCCATACCTGCTTAAAACTTTTACAGAGTACTGTATATTTATTGCAACAAAAACGTGTTGTACAGATAACATCACTAATAGTGATGAGCGAGCATATTTGCTAAGGCACATTACTCGAGCAAGTAGTGCTTTAGCCGAGTATCTCCCCGCTTGTCTCTAAAGATTCGGGGGCCGGCGGGGAGCGGCGGGGGAGAGAGAGGAGGAACGGAGGGGAGTTCTCTGTCTCCCACTCTTTCCCCCTGCTCCCCGCCGCAACTCACCTATCACCCGCTCCGGCAGCCGAATCTTTAGAGACAAGCGGGGAGATACTCGCCTAAGGCACTACTCGCTCGAGTAATGTGCCTTAGCAAGTATACTCGCTCATCTCTAATCACTAACATGCGGCTCTTTAAGTTTACAAATTTGGCTCACATTGAGTCACATCCTAGATCTGATTGATTCTGGCACATTATATCTCATGCAGTGTTTGAGTTTTTGGAGCAGAAGAACAACAAGAACAACAACAACAACAACAATGCTGCAGATAGACCGTTACTCAACAAAGGTGAATGATCTTGGGGCTGCTTTCTACAATCCGCCGAGCAAGCATTGTGTGAACATGGAGCCTGAAAAGAATCTCAGGAGATTTCAGATAAAAAGAGCAGCACAGCTTTCATTTTTTAAGTCCCGTATACATGGAAGATGATCATTGAGATAAGGGCTCCTGCACATTTGCGTTTTTCTTGCGGGTTTTTTTCACGCGATATTGCTGCGTTTTTTTCTCACGGTTGTTAATAGGTAAGGATGAGCGAGCATACTCGCTAAGGCACTACTCGTCCGAGTAATGTGCCTTAGACGAGTATCTCTCTGCTCATCCTTAAAGATTCGGGGGCCGCCGCAGGGCGGGGAGCTGCGGGGGAGAGCGGGGAGGAACGGAGGTAAGATCTCTCTCTCCCTCTCTCCCGCCCGCTCTCCCCTGCTCCCCGCTGCGACTCACCTGTCAGTCGCAGCGGTCCCCGAATCTTTATGGACGAGCAGGGAGATACTCGTCTAAGGCACATTACTCGGACGAGTAGTGCCTTAGCGAGTATGCTCGCTCATCCTTATTAATGGGACTTTCGAATGTTAAAAACGCATCACACGAAAATTGCAAAGCACCAACTTGCGATGCGTTTTTAACATTAGAAAGTCCCATTGACAATCCAGTAAAAAAAAGTGCAGCGATATCCCGTGAAAAAAACACGCAAGTAAACGCAAGTCTGCAGGAGCCGTAACACTGTGCAACATAATTTTTGTATCAGACGAGCAGATAGGCGGCTTATAGTAGCTTTAGTGCGCTGAATTCAAATATGACATCCGTTTTTTTTCTGTCACGTAAGGTTTTCCAATTATGTGAAATAATGTAATCCAATTGCCATTGTATGGTATTCTTTAGAAATCTGTCTATACAATTAATCCAGTAGCCATTAACCTTGCCTAATAAAAAGAATAACAAAAGTGATTGCACAACTATTTAGCAATCACTGTTACACACTACGTGCTGACTGAACACTATAAGGGTAGGTTTATGTAACATAGTAACATAGTATGTTAGGCCAAATGAAGACAATGTTCATCTAGTTCAGCCTGATTAACCTCCTTGTTGATGTAACATATAGGGTATGTTTCCACGTGGCGTAAACACTGTGGATCGTCCACCAGTAAGGTCGGTTATCCACGGGCGTTGCGAAGACCCACGGTAGATCTCCACCACAGGAGCTGCCGCTCGTTTCTCCGCCAGTCAGCCTAGTCTAATAGATAGGCTGACCACGGAGAATCAGGGCAATTCGCCTCATGCTGCAAATTGCCTGCCGCGAGCAGAGAATCGCAATGATTCTCTGCTCGTGGAAACGGGGCCGGCACTTCAGCCTGCTCCAGCCTGCGTGATTTGCCGGCGATGTACTGCCGGCGAATTCACGGTCGTGGACAGGGGTCCTAAGTTGTAATTAATGAACTGTGTTTTTACAGGTCATTGGTTAGACTAAATAAAAGAATCAAAATCATAAAATTAAAATACATGTTTTGGTATTGTTGCGTCCGTAAATGTGCGATTTATCAAAGTAACGCATTATTTACCCCGCATGGTGAAAGTCGTGTGAAAAAAAATTTTAATAACGCCAGAAATGTGCTTTTTTTGGTCACTCTGTCTCCAAGAAAAAATGCAATGAAAAGCGATCAAAATGTCATACGTATTCCAAAATGGTAATAACGCAAACTACAGGATGTCCCACAAGAAATAAGCCCTTGCACAACTATGTGGACCGAAAAATAAAAAAGGTAATGCAACCAGAAGATGGCGGCAGAAAATAATTATTAAAAAATAAAACTAGTACAGAAAAAAAAAAAAACTCCATAGGTTTGGTATTGTAGTAATCGCACTACTACTGACCCATAGAATAAAGTTATCATGTCATTTCTGTTGCAGTTTGTGCGCCGTAGAAACAAGATGCAATGAAAGATGGCGGAATTTCATTTTTTTCTTTCATTTTACTCCACTTAGAACTTTTTAAAAGTTTTTCAGTACATTATATGGGACATTAAATAGTACCAATGAAAAACACAACTCATCCCGCGAAAAACAAGCCTTCATACAGCGACGCTGATGGATAAATAAAGAAGTTGCGATTTCTTAAAATGAAAAAAAAAAGCTTGAGGTTAAATAACTTGAAAATGAGACGTGCCGCTATTATTGAGTTTTACCAGTGGAATCAACATGTTTTAATTTTACAGAAACATGTAAATTACTTTTGTTTCTGAAATTTTTTTAAAAATTTGTGGCATAGTGTAATCATTCAAATAAACGAAACTGAATGATATAATTGTCCAGTTTAAATGCAGCCAATGACTAAATGGTGAGCGAGAATTGCGCGTTTCTCATCGGTCATTCAGTTTCAGTTTCTCGAGAACTCATCATGCCGTTTAAATACTGATCATTCATTGTTACATATAAGCATTTGAAACACTGAACAATAAGTGCCTGAGGACTACATAATTCTCAATCGTGCAGTCTAAACAGGCTGCCCGAGCACTAACGGGCTGGTGATGATGACACCAGCTCGTTCCATCAGGTGATGATGACACCAGCTCGTTCCATCAGCGATGATGACACCAGCTCGTTCCATCAGGTGATGATGACACCAGCTCGTTCCATCAGCGATGATGACACCAGCTCGTTCCATCAGGTGATGATGACACCAGCTCCTTCCATCAGGTGATGATGACACCAGCTCGTTCCATCAGGTGATGATGACACCAGCTCCTTCCATCAGGTGTTGATGACACCAGCTCGTTCCATCAGGTGATGATGACACCAGCTCGTTCCATCAGGCAAATGAAAATTGTGAGATTCTCGACTAGTCTCAAAAAGGCCATTATACTGCTGAGGCAAAATGAAAGCTGCACTGTGATTGGTTGCTATAGACAACAAAGACAGATTTTTAGACAGCACTCATAAGAACATGGTGTCAGGATTGGAGGTGGGCTACTTTTCCATAACTAACACTGTATATAGAAGAGTAGATTTTTGAACCTGATTCTTAGTATAGGGGCTTTCTTGGATTTAGGCCTCATGGACATAGGCAGGGGCCTAACTATAGAGGATGCAAGGGATGCGGTTGCACCCGGGCCCAGGAGCCTTGGGGGTCCATTAGGCCTCTCTTCTCCATATAGGGAGCCCAGTACTATGAATAAAGCATTATAGTTGGGGGGCCCCATTCCAGATTTTGCATTGGGGCCCAGAAGCTTCAAGTTACGCCTCTGGACATAGGTATATCACAGCTCCATATGTCTTCCATTTGCAGCCCTATTATGGCACTCTGCTACTTCTATGGGGCCATACTGTACCTCCATATATGTCTCTGATGTCATTACGGTGGCACACAAAGTGACTTCTCATAGTATTTTTGCACTAACTTTTCTGAGTCTTTCTTTTAGGTGTATATTCTACAGACGAATTACTGGAATCAAAAAAAGGAAATAAACAGGACGCAAATAATAATAATAATAATAATAACAATAATAATAACAACGCTTATGACATTGATGATGAAGGTGGTAGGTATTTTGTTTAAAGGGGTGTCTGAGTTATTTTTATTTATTTATTTATTTAATCCATGCTCTCCATGCCTAAACATAATAAATGATCCTATAACCACCTCTCCTGGGTCCCTGCAGCTCCAGCACTGCAGCTCTTACGCTGCTTTATAGACAGCAGTCAGCTCAGCATCTGAGCACTGAGCTCGGTGATTGGCTTCAGTCAGCCTGTGATGGATGTCCCATTCAGCCAAACACCTTGGCCCAAAGGTCCATCTATCACATAGGATGACACCTGTATCATAAATGGCACATGTTAGGTTGGGGGACCTGGTAGAGATTTTGCATTGGGGCCCAAAAACTTCTAGTTACGCCTCTGCTTGAGGTGTAACAGTAGTTACAGATACATTTCTGTATTAAGTACCCTTCATCCAACCACCTTGAATAGAAATAGTGCATGTGTAGGTCGCAAGTCTTGTTATTTGTATAGTGCCAATGTATTCTGCAGCACTTTCAGGTAATTTATTTTTCCCTAAATGCTTCCAGCGACTAAATGACAAATAATTACTCGTTTGCTTATTCTTCATCGTTCAGGTTCTGCTTGCATAAACAGACAGTCATTCATCTATGAACGAATGCCTGTTTATTGTGAATGTAGGTGGGCGGCCCAGAACGATTGAATTGCTGTCCATCTAATACATGGATGGGCTGGTGCTAACATAGAGGAAGGTGCTGATACTTTGTGACTCTCCATTCTGGCTCATACAAGGGAGTCCTGAGCAAGGGCTCCTCTATGGGAGGTCCATATGTTCTAAAGGGGCAGAAAGAAATGAGATGTCTGTGAGACAAATGTTTACAGGTGAGCATGGTCTATCTATCAATGGGCATGGGTTGCTTGCACATTTACCCTCATATTTCATATATCTCCATATTTCAACTACAGTGTTGCTCATTGAATTGTTTTCTAGGTTCATAGATATTTTTAAAATATGAACTTATTTACTTCTCCTTGTTTCTTAGGCTGGGTGCCCATTACTCGTGTGTGTGAATTGCGCCGAGAGTCTAGACTCCAACTTTCATCGAACTGTACATGGACACCAGTTCGTGTGCTGTCTGATTTACACATGGGTACCACATTGACATGCATTAGCATGTCCTATATCTCATCTATGATACAGACAGGTATAGGACATGCAATGAGTCACCGATGGCACACGTGAAAACATCACTGTGCATGTCCTCAAAGACCTATAATGGGGCCATGTGTTGTCCATGGATTAACATAGATCACACATAGCCCCAAGTATGCTACTATGCAGGGGGCTTTATGCTGTTAGAATGACTAGAAACGCTTTCAAAATTGTACAATTCTGCTTAATACTATATCTCTTGTTATCACAGGAACGGAGATTGCCATAGTTCTAGATGGATCTGGAAGCATAAACACTGGCGATTTCCAAAAGGCAAAGGATTTTATATCAAAGCTGATCACAAACGTATGGATAAAATGTTTTGAGGTTTGTAATAAATGATTTACTTTCATAAAATCATCCCAATTCACAATTTATTATTTACAAAATCGTACTAGGCACTTGGCACAGACAAGGCACAACCTTTTCAGGTCCAAGGATCCTATTATTACATTGAAGCACTCCCAGAGGCGCAGTAAAACTAAAACTGGGTTATCGAAAGTATATGCTATAAACGTCGGACAGGTGCAGGTTCCACTTTCTGGTCTCATAACTATTGGGAGAATTGGGGTCCCCTTCTCCCCCATTCACACTACAGAAGAAAGAAACGATGCTTGTATGTGACTCTCTCCATGGTAGTTTATGTGAGTTGCTGAAAAAGTGAAGCATTTCACTACTCCCATCAACTACAATGAACGTAGAGGCATGCATACATGGGCACCTCCCCACCCCATCTATTCCTACTAGGAGTGTCACATAGGGATGAGAACCCCATTTGGTCAATATGTGGGGATCCCAGAGATGGCCATATAATACATCATTAGTACTTACCCATTCCTGGTCCTACGCTATTACTTTTCCCTCTAACATAGAAAAAACATGTGAACAGTTGCCAAATCAGCTGGTTGACTATCACACAGAATGGCATCCAGGGCCACGTGTGCCTCCAAGCTGCAGGTTATGCATCCCTAGCACAGACCAAGTCCAGCCATAAGTCTCTTGTTTCCTAACTTTGAACTACCTATCTAATTTATGGTTTTACCATTTCTTTCCTCTTTCTTTGTCAGTGCGAGTTTGCTGTTGTACAGTATGGAGCTATAATACAAACAGAATTTGACCTCCGGGATAGTCGTAAATACAACCTCGATATTGTTGAGAAGGTTGAAAAAATTGAGCAAGTTGGAAATGTGACAAAAACAGCATCTGCCCTTCTCCATGTTCTGTGAGTAACACATTCATATAACATTACAAGCAAAACCTGACAGAAGACTTCATGTGGTAAAGTGTATTATGGCTTCAGATAAAAGTATTGCTTGATATTAACATTCACTCGCTGTAGTAAAAAGGATCCCCGCTCTCTGGAGTGCAGAGTGAAGCAGCCGTATACCCGCATTACATAGGGTTAAGATTTTTAATGCAACGCGTTTCGGCAATTTACATTTGCCTTTCTCAAGCATATAAGACACATCATATACAGATTACAACTATATATATATATACATAAATAAAAGCACACTTACACTTTCCCCAGCTCGTGGCAGCCGCTAGTTTCATGTCCAACCCCCCACCGTCAGAGGGCTCGGTTGGTCCAGACGCCCTGGAGGGCTTCTGAAGAAACCTGCCCTGCTAGTACTTGACCAGTTTAGGGCACATATCAGTGAAAACACGAAAAAAATATTTAAAGAAGCAAATCTAGCTGTAATTCCTGGGGGGCTTCCCAGCCAGTTGCAGCCTCTGGATGTTTCTATTAACAAGCCATTTAAAGTTTTCATGCGAGAGGAGTGGAACAAGTGGATGGCTGTTGGGAATCATGACCTGACACCCACTGAACGCATGAAAAGGCCCACTATCACTCAGGTTTGTGAGTGGGTGAAAACATCGTGGCTGGCTGTGAAGGAGGGAATTGTTGTAGGATCCTTCAAAAAATGTGGCATCAGTAATGCCTTGGACGGTTCTGAGGATGGAATCCTTTATGAAGATGCTGACACCAGTGATAGTGAGTCACTGAGCTTGATAAGTTCGGACAGCAGTGAGGAGTTTTTGGGGTTTCCTGATGACTAGAGGTGTATTGTTCTAAAATAAAAATCTCTGCTCATCTGTTAATTAAAGTAATAATAGTTCTTAATGGAGCTGTTGACTGACTGCTGTTCATGTTCACATATTAATCTGTTATTTTATTAAATATTTAAGCCCATTTTTGGTTCAAAATATTTTTTTCCTACTTTCCTCTCTCTAAAACCTAGGTGCGTCTTATCATCAGGTGCGTCTTATAAAGCGAAAAATATAAAAAAAACTTAGTAATTTAATTTATTATCATTATTAGGCATCGGTCAGACGACCGTTTTTTGCCGCGATTTGCGGATCACATGACGGATGCGCATCTGCAAATTGCGTGACCGGGCCGACGATTTGCCGAAAAATCTGCAGCTAGCAGCATTTTCGGCGAAACGGGCCCGATCAAAGGAGCGCTGTCCAACCCATTGAAATTCAATGGAGCCGGCAATACAGCCGGCTCCATTGAAAGCAATGGGCTGCCGGCGAGCGCGGCATGAATTTTCGCGAAGGGCTTAAAAATATAAGCCCTTCCCTGAAAAACATCCAAAAATGTGTAAAAATAAAAAATATATATATACTCACCTTGTCCCTGCAGCCGGAGTTCAGCCGTGGCCGGCCGGCAGTTCTCCTGAATAACAGCTCTCAGCTGTTATTCAATAGCTGAGAGCTGCCTCTGATTGGTCCCTGCACTCAGCCAATCAGAGGCAGCACTCACTCACCCATTCATAAATTCATGAATGGGTGAGTGAGAGCTGCCTCTGATTGGTGAGGTCTGTGACCAATCAGAGGCAGCCCATTCAGCAGGCGGGGATTTTAAATCCCCGGCTGCTGAATTCTACACAGAGCAGTTCAGGAGAACTGCCGGCCAGACGCGGCTGAACTCCGGCTGCTGGGAAAAGGTGAGTATCCTTTTTTTTTTTTTTTTTATACATTTTAGGATGATTTTCAGGGAAGGGCTTATATTTTTAAGCCCTTCTCGATAATTCATCCCGTGCTCGCCGGCAGCCCATTGCTTTCAATGGAGCCGGCTGTATTGCCGGCTCCATTGAATTCAATGGGCGAACACCCTTCTTCTCTGCCACAGCTGTTACAGCTGTGGCAAAGGAGAATGCTCTTTATAGTATATGTTCTCAATGGGGTCGGCGCTGCTGCCGCCAGCCCCATTGAGCGCATATATAGAACACAAGGAATCGCAGAACGCAGATAGGCGCGATCTGCGATTCCTCGTGTCCTATAATTTATCGGACATCTGCATAAAAAGCGGACATGTGACCGATCCCATTGCGAAGCAATGGTTCTATATATGCACAGATTGCATGCGCATCGGCAAATCGCGGCAAAAAACGGTCATCTGACCGAGGCCTTAAAGTGAATTTATCAGATTTTTTTCTAGTATTTCATTTAGTCCTAGCGGGTTTAATGTTTTTAACTTAAAAATCCAGAACATCTCTTTACTCCTAAATAGATTATGGATTGAGTTTTAATTTGTTCTAAAGGTGTGACATAGAAGTCTTTTGTTTGACACTGATGTGCTTCTGCAAAGTGTCGGGATAAACTATGTTTTGGAAACCCCTCCTTATATTAAATTTATGATTGGTAACCCGGGTTCGTAATGCACTATTAGTCCTACCCACATATTTTTTCCCACAACTACATTCTAAAAGGTATATTAAGAACCTAATCCCGCAATTTAATCTATTGTTAAATTTTAATGCAATAGGTATATTATTTCCCCCATATCAATGGATTGCACCCTCCTCTGGGTAATTTATTCAAATAAGGAAGATGGAACAATACCACTGCAGTGCCAACCCCGAGAGACGACACCCCTTTTGACCTACTGTACATCACAGGCATCTCACCCGCCAAGGCAGAAACCTACTGCACACTGATGAGGAGCAAACACCCCAATACAGCTGTCTGTGTATGGATTCTGGCTTGACTTCCTATTCCCAATCATTGTTTTACAGACTTGTTAAAAAGTCGTATATTGATTTGAAGGAATGCGGCCATCCAATAGGTGGGGCTGCAGAGATATTGTTCCATCTTCCTTATTTGCATACAGTACATAAAAACACAGAGAAATACTGAAACAAGCTGTGGAAGAGGCCCAAGGACTGATGGACCTAAGAGCTATAAATGAGGAGAAATATTGTTATGGATATACATAAGATTGGGAGAAAGTTAATTAAGGTAATTAAGTCTTATATCTAATTTGTAGACGCACCAAAAAGTAGAATTATTTCTTACACTAGATATTGTTGGCATTGGCACACTTATTAAATTATTTGAAATATATAGTCGGAGTCGTTTTTGGTTTTAGTTTGTACTAGGGGATATACCCGTGTGTTGCATGGCGCTATAAGCGCAGGGATTGGTTATTGAAAATTGTGCATTCAAAGTTATGTCCTTCTTCTACATAAGTTAAAATCACAGAAAGGGTAATATCAAACAGACAAAAAAATCACAGAAAGTGGCCATACACTAACTGATATACTGATACAAGAGGGCAGGTAAAAACATTGAATCTCTTAACATGCAGACAGTCAGAATGCTAAATGGATGAGCCAAAAACACATGTGAAGGACACTGGTGAACAGCCACTCCCAAAGCCTTCTTTTATTGAAGAGGGTGGCTGTTTAATGTTTATTCCTGCACAAAAGAGTAGATACAGGGTGCCAGACCACATGGTGCATGCAGGCTTACAACCTATTAGTGACACCATATTTGAATCCAGCAGGTTGCCCTGCAGCCCACAGGTAAACGACCCCGCACTGACACCCAGGGCTCCACCAGCATTCAAAACCGCACTGCATGTTATAGATAAATACTGATAAATGCAAGGTATTAGCTAATATTTTGGCCAAAATACATAAGCCCACAACCCACGTCACGGATCCTGATTTATTGTGCATCCCTACACTAACATTAGGGGCACTGGAGTAACTATAGGGGATGCGGTTGCACCCGGGCCCAGGAGCCATAAGGCCTCTCTTCTCCATATAGGGAGCCCAGAACTATAAATAAAGCATTATAGTTGTGGGCCCTGTTACAGATTTTGCATTGGGGCCTAGGGGCTTCGAGTTACACCTCTGCGTTAAGAGGTTAAGAGAAGTCGGGGGGCCCCAAGATAAACTTTTGCACCCGGGCCCATGAGCCATTACCTACGCCCTTGATTAGGGGTATTAGTGAAGTTCTTTTTTACTTTTTTTATCTTGTGTCTTTGTGTAAATAAAAAAAATCAAGTTTTTTCCCCATCATTCTGCACTCAATATCCCATAATGAGAAAGTGAAAACACAATGACTTAAACCAAATGACTGTCTACAGATGGTCACCATCCAACCTGACAGAGCTTGAGAGAATCCGCAGAGAAGAATGGGAGAAGAGCCCCAAATACAGATGTGGCGTCATAGAAGACTGGAGGCTGTAATTGCTGCCAAAGGTGTTTCAACTAACAACTGAGTACAGGCTGTGGGTACTTTAGTGAATGCAAAATGTTAGTTTTTCATTTTTTTTTTATTTATAAAGATTTCAAGGATTCTGTTTTTACTTTGTCATTATGGGGTATTGAGTGCAGAATGATGGGGGAAGACCTGATTTTTTTTTTAACTTGCATAAGGCTACAACATAACAAAATGTAAAAAAAAGTGAAGGATCATGAAGTGGCAATTGCAATATACGAATCAACAATTCCATTTTATTTCACAGAAACAATATTTTCAATGAAAGTCATGGATCTAGCGAAAGTGCCACCAAAATAATCTTGGTATTGACAGATGGAGATATATTCATGGATGAAGTAAACATAACAACTGTCATAAACTCTCCAAAGATGGAAACCATTGAACGATTTATCATTGGGGTTAGTTCATATTGTAATTTTTTGTTCAGTAAAGATATATTAGATAGTATTAGGCCGCTTTCACATGGGCGACGCGATATCGCTGCGAGAAAATTGCAGCAATATCGTATCTGTGTTCTGTGAATTATTGCTGCGTTTTCTTGTGGCAATGTCATGATTTGGTGTCGCAACAAAGTCGCACATGATGATACAAAGTTGTGCGACTTTGTAGTGCTCTTTTGCCGGGATTTTCAGGGTGGGGTGGCTTGAAATATTAGCCTTAACCCGAAGGGGAGGCTTGAAATATTAGCCTTAACCTGAAAATAAGCCCCAGTTGCATAAAAAAAAAACACCTATCAGGTGCTGTCAGCTCCGGCGCACATCTCCTCAGGTCCCCAACACTTTTGTGTAGTCATTAGGCAGCCCTTCCTGGTTTGGAGGTTTATAATCCCCACCCTAGAAAGCGCTGGCCGTGATTGGTTCTCGGGCGCCGCGGCTCAGCCAATTAGAGCCAGTGCTCAATGAACAAATCACAGACATTCCTTGAATGTCTGTGATTGGTTCATTGATGAATGGCTGTGATTGGTTCATTGAGCGCTGGCTCTGATTGGCTGAGCCGTGGTGCTCGAGAACCAATCACAGCCAGTGCTTCTTGGAGGTGGGAATTTTAAACCTCCAATCCTAGAAGGGCTGCCTGAAGACTCTAGAAAAGTGTTGGGGACCTGAGGAGATGCGCACCGGAGCTGACTGCACCTGATAGGTGATGTATTATTATTTTTTTTTTTTGATGCAGATAGGGTTTATTTTAGGGCTTTTACAGTAAAAGTTTAAAAGTTGCATTGCACTGCATGAAAAAGGCATTTTCATTAGAGATGAGTGAGCACGCTCGGTAAGGTCAGTTACTCGAGCGGGTATCGCTCTTCTCGAGTAACTGCCTTCTTGTCCGAGCGTGCTCGTGGGGGGGGGGGGGGCGGCGGGGGTTAGCAGGGGTGAGAGAGAGAGAGAGATCTCTCTCACTCTCCCCTCCGCCTCCCGCTGCCCTCCCGAAAACGCTTGGACAAGTAGGCAGTTACTCGAGAAGAGCGATACCCGCTCGAGTAACTGACCTTACCGACCGTGCTCACTCATCTCTAGTTTTCATGCTATGCGATCCAACACAGGATGGCTCCATAGGGAAACATGGGCTACAAAACATTGCAAATTGTGTGTGTATAGAGCATGTCGCAAGTTTGTATTCTCGCAATGTAGAAAGTTACAAAACATCGCTAATGTGAAAGAACCCATTGGAGAGCATGGGCTTCACATATATGCGATTTGTAGCACTGTCACATCGTGAGAAAATCACGCGATTTTGTCGCCCGTGTGAAACGGGCCTTAATCAAACATAGCAGCTGACTTTGCCTGATAAAGCAGTAATTTTACGTGGTGCAACCAATTGTGATATGACAAGTTCTTAACTGGGATATTACATGCATCTACAGGAATGCCTACTACAGTTTTACTCACAGAGAAATCATGAAATACTAAAAAAAATATTCAACTAACGTAATATGCCAAATATTTCGGCATCGTGGCAAAATTGGGACAACTGCAAAAAGTTCCGTTAACCTGCCAAACTCCTAACATCCACTCTTGATGAACACAGTTTTCTGCATTTCTTGCTGCCTTAGCTTCTCTTCAGTGTCAGCCAACAAAATTGTAGCCAGGTTTTCCTTCATCCAGGGCAAAGACATAGTTTGTTGTGCTTCCTGGTTTTTTTTTTTGTATCAAAATACCCTGGCCAATGCAAAGTCATTTCTTGCCCCTATATTGGCATTGAAAGCACTACTTGGTAGCCTCCTTCCCCAGCTATGCCTCTGAGCAAAAGATCTGGCAATCCAGTGCCAAGCAAATCAACAGTAGTATGTTGTCTGTAAGATGACTGTTACATGTGAGTGGAAGTTAAAGTTTTTTGGGCTTTCGAAGAACTGACGCTCCTAAAATTTAGAATACAAAAATTTAAAAACCAAAAGAACAAATTAAGGACATTCAGTTTTAAAGAACCAAATATTCTATGGTATTACTTACAGTTTTTGATATTCATTACAGGTTGGAGGTGTATTTAACAAAACTAAGGCCTATAGTGAGCTAAAACTAATAGCTACTGATGAAAAGGACCACGTCATAAGAGTAGAAGACTACTCCAAACTTGATGGGCTAATCTCTTCCTTGCAGCAAAAGATGGTGGGAATTGAAGGTAAAGTTAGAAACTAAAAACTACTTTAGTTAATGATCATCACCCCATGATTGGACCCACCTTGCTCAATTGATATCAGAAACTATATTGAGTACTCACAGGGTAGCCATAAATATAAGACCGACCCCTTGAATGTGCACCTATGAGAACAGTGTTCCCTTGACCTCCATCCTCCCTGAATCTCAGGCTGAGAGTGAATGGGGCAGTGGCCGTGCACTGGGGAGCCCAATTCTCTATATTAGCTTAGCATGTCCAATGATAGCATTTAAAATGGACTGTCTGTTGCAGACAAATCGTTTAAGCAGAACGTCACTGCAACATTTTCAGGATGGTTCACAGGACTCTTACTATCCATTTATAATATCTTCTAGTTATATTCTTATATTAGGGTAAAATATGTTTCTCTGCAGGTACTAAAGGCGAGTCATTGGAATTTGATTTGGCTCAAGTGGGATTTTCAGCTAATTTGAAGGATAAGGTAAGAGATTTATGCATACTCAATAAGATCTGTGTATGCAGAGAATATTCAATATGACCCCCATATTTACTCCCATCGATCAACCTGGTCCACCTAATATCCCAGCCCACATGGGTGAACCATTTTTGCTATTATTTTCTTCAATCATGTGGGATCAATTTGCTGAATGACTCTCAAAATTAGGCAAATTGCAAATTAATTTGTCCAATTTAATCTGTAATCATAAATTAATGTTTTTATGTGTTTTGTACATTCGTTAAGGATTTTTGAACCATAAGTAAAGAAGAGAATAATTATAAAGGTCTGAAGTAACTAACTACCAATTGTTATCTATGCAGAATACTTTGGTTCTGGGAGCGGTTGGTGCCTTTGATTGGTCTGGGGGGTTGATGGTGTATTTCACGGGTTCTCAGCCACATGAAGTAGTATTTCTCAATGAGTCATCTGATCTTTCAAAGACAGCAGATTACAGCTACTTAGGTAAGTAGTCACATTAAAGGAGTGTATCAAAATTACAAGTTGCAATTCTGGTACAACACCTTTAAAATCTGTTCATTTGCAAGACTGCACCAAGGTATAGATTTTAGTTATTCGATTCAACATTGGGTTACGTTAGTGGTTAATTTGTGATGTCCTTAACTTAAACCACTTGCAGTACTTCTCTTTTGTACATGCTACTTTAAAAAATGAAGATCGTGCTGGAAGCAACCAATATTTTTATGAAATGTGTGGCGGAATAAATAACATACTGGATGACATGCTGATGTCTTTTACTCAGGGGTGGGGCCAGAGGAACGTGAAGTTGACAAATCATTTAGAGTACCATTGATGAGAAGCGTGCAATTAACTTTTTTTTTTTAAGGCTACAGTTTGCCTAAAGCTACATTCATACGAAAGCTAAACTCGCACAAGCTTTGTCCATTGTAAAACTCACACGAAAATGAACTCCATTCTTTTGAATGGAGTCATACACATGAGCAATGTTTTCCCTCACTGTGAGGTAAAAAAAACGCTGTATGTCTAATTTTTTTGCATTCCTTGGAACGCATCACCCACTGTTTCCAATGGGACCTTAAAGACATCACAAGGCACTCACATGCGAGTGCAATGCAGTTTCCCACTGAAATCAATGGGAAACACTTGTAATCCTCTATCATGCATGAAACATGCACGTGAGGATTGGAATTTCACAGAAGAGATGCAAGGCATATTTGCATGAAAAGCCATGAAAAGCGCCTCGCATCCACGGGTAAAACAAAGTTGTGAATATAGCCTTAAAGTTCTTTTTATCAATTAGTGTTTCAATGTATAACTAAAACAAGAAAAAAGGTTTGGTATCGTGTTAGGCTGTAGAGGAAAATGTGATTGCTACCAGCAAGAGAAACCAAGCAATCTTGTAGATATAATACCTTTTAATGGCTAACAAAAATACATGATGTTACAGCAAGCTTTCGGATCTTCTATGGACCTTCCTCGGGCTTAAAATCTGACAATGGTTGAATAGGGTTTGTCCTGCCCCTGCTTTGAATAGGGTTTGTCCTGCCACTGCTTTGAATAGGGTTTGTCCTGCCACTGCTTTGAATAGGGTTTGTCCCACCCCTGCTTTGAATAGGGTTTGTCCCGCCCCTGCTTTGAATAGGGTTTGTCCCGGCCCTGCTTTGAATAGGGTTTGTCCCGGCCCTGCTTTGAATAGGCTTTGTCCCGCCCCTGCTTTGAATAGGCTTTGTCCCGCCCCTGCTTTGAATAGGGTTTGTTCCGCCCCTGCTTTGAATAGGGTTTGTCCCGCCCCTGCTTTGAATAGGGTTTGTCCCGCCCCTGCTTTGACTGCTTTTTTTCCAATGTAAACTTAATTAATTAGACCATTTTCATTGGATGAACTTTGCAAGCTTACCGGGTAATAACTAGGTGACTCATAGTCGATATTGCAGATAAATTGTGAACAGTTGTAACAGGTCCTTTATGGCCTGTAAAGGTCCCTTATGATAGCTTTCTTTTTCAACCATTGACTTATAAGTCTTTCAGGATTTCTTTTTTTTCTGTTTAAAATTGTGTAATATTCTTTATTGCAAATAAGGAAGATGGAACAATAATTCTGCAGCGCCATCTATTGGATGGCAGCATTCCTTCAAATCAATGCACAACCCTTGACCCATATTTTCTACTGTTATGACTGTCAAAATTTAGGGAACCTGAAGCATGAACAGAGCCTTAGACCATCTAAGCATTGAATGATATTGGATGGCCACTTACTGTTTAAATTTGGGGAAAATGATTGCAGGATTTTAATTTTCATTGCATGTTACTGAAACAGGATACAGCGTGAGCACAGCAAAACGCAAGTTGGTCCCCCTATATATAGCTGGAGCACCAAGACATTCCAGCGTGGGGAAAGTCCTCATTTTTGAGAAAGATGTCAAAAGTTATCGCTTGTGGCAGACCCTGACAGGGGAACAGGTACGCCGTCATTATTCATCCTTCATCCCTTGGACTTTTCAGTGGATCCATAAGAACACAGGGTAACGAGAATCAGATGATGCAAGTTCAATTTGAGTAGATTCAGTCACATAGCCTCAACTCTCACCCTTTTTTAGGCACATCAGTAAACCATGGACACATTTATGATCTATTACCTAGGTACACCCTGATATGCATTATGGTCTAGATTTTTTCACCATTTCCACCAAACACTGGTGTGGCGTAGTGACAATTGCTGGTTGCTACACACTTGGTTTCCTTATCATATCCATGCATCATATTCATGCAGTAAACTTGCATCTAGGACCATATATGTATATGTGTATGGCTAAGGGACAGAAAATGTACGCTGATGTGTAAACATTTTAGGTAGGTGTGAAAAAATGCTGCAAAGTAAGAATTCTTTCAAAAATAGAAATGTTAATGTTTTTTTGGTCAATTAACAAAATGCAAAGTCGATAAACGAAAGAGAAATCTATCAAATCAATATCTGGTGTGAACACCCTTTGCCTTCAAAGCATTATCAATTCTTCAAAGTACACTTGCACACAGTTTTTGAAGGACCACAACCAGTGTGTTTAAAAAAAAAAAATAACTTGCAGATCTTCTGTTGATGTTGAATTGCTCAAATCTTTCTGTTTCCATGTAATCCCAGACAGACTGGATGATGACGAGATCAGGGCTCTATGGGGGCCATATCAGCAATTCCAGGACTCCTTGTTCTTCCTTGCACTGAAGATACTTGTTAATGACACTGGTTGTATGTTTGGGGTCATTGTCCTGCTACAGAATAAATTTGGAGTCAATCAGATGGCGTCTATTTTTGAAAAAAATTATTTCTTTTGTAGCATTTTTTCCACACCTTACTAAAACTTTTACACAGTAGTGTATGTGCTATGTTACATGGACCATACACTATATACTCTTCTTCCCATGAGGCACACCCTTAATATAATGGTCTGCAGATGTCAATGAGATAGATTTCACCTTCTCTTTCCTCAAAGGAACTTGTTTGTACTTTACATGTTTTTAAAAATTCTATAGTTAAGTGAGTGCATATTTTTGTTTATTGTTATACTCTAAGCTTAAGGGGTCATGCTCATAGCCAGGTCGGATTTCGACTGCGAAATCTAACAGCGGAATACAACCCCGTGCCCCGGCAGTGACGCCTGCGTACCTGTCCGGTGCTGCTGACTATGTGGTGCGGATGTGCCGGCTGGCGCTCCGTTGCACTTGCGCAGTAGGCGCCGAGACTGGGCTATTATGCGGATTTTCGAGATCCTTCTGCAGTGCTCACTGCAGAAGTGCCACGGGATGGACGGCTTCCATTGACTTCAATGGAAGCCATCCAGACAGAAATCCACACAGAATAGAGCATGCTACGATTTTCCTCCAGCGAGTGGAAGATCACTGTTTATATCTGCTCATGGCCAGGGCAAGAGATTTTCCATAGCATGCTATGTGCAGTATTTGCTACGGGATCCGGAGGTGGATGCCCGCTCTGGATCCCGCAGTGCAAATACAGCCGTGGGCATTTGGCCTAATACAAAAGATGAAAAGTAAGAGTTATTAAAGTTTTCAAAGTTTCTTCATTAATTCTCTAAATACACAGCTTGGATCCTACTTTGGTCACCAGCTTTGCTCCGTAGACGTCAATAATGATGATATTACAGATTTGTTTCTGGTTGGAGCGCCATTTTACCATATTAAGGGAGAAGAGGGACGAGTATATCTTTATAAGCTCAACGATCATGAGGTAAAAAATCAGTTTTGTTATTTAGTATAATTTAATGCTGTAACATAGTTTGTAAGGTTGAAAAAAGACAGTGTCCATCCAGTTCAGTGTATTATCCTGCAATGTTGATCCAGAGGAAGGCGAAAAATCTCCAATGAAGTAGAAGCTAATTTTCCTCATTTTAGAAAAACAAATCCAACTTCAGTCTGACAATCATAATAAATTCCCGGATCAACAACCCTCTGAAGTAATTAGTGACTACAAGATGTAATATTATTACACTGAAGAAAGGCGCCCATGCCCCTCGTGAGCTTTTTTTTTTTAGCAAACTCGCCATCACCAATTCCTCAGGCAGAGAGTTCCATAGTCTCCCTGCTTTTACAGTAAAGAACCCCCTTATAGTCACAGTACTTAGTAAAAAAAGATGATGGGAGAGACCTCTCTATTGACCCCTTATATATTTATACAGATGTATCAAATCAGTCCTCACTCAGCCATCTTTTTAAAAAAAACTAAATAACGCTTATTTTAATAAGCTCTCGGGTTATTGTAGTCCGCCTATTTCATTTATTACTTTAGTTTCCCATCTTTGGATCATCACAAGCTCTACTATTGCGTTCTGTCCACAATATTCCATTTGTGGAGTGGCCAGTGACTTGTAAAGAGGAAGAACAATGTTCTCGCCATGTGCCCCTAGGCCTCTTTTCATGCACCCCATGATTCTATTTGCCTTGCCAGCAGCTGCCTGACACTGGTTGCTCTGATTAAATTTACTGTCAACTGTAATCCCCAAGTCCTTTTCAATGTCAGCAGTACCCAGTGGTTTCCCATTTAGTGTGTAATGATGACATGTATTTCCCCTGCCCATTTATCTATGTTAAACCTCATTTGACGCTTTTGCGCCTCCAACTTATCCTGATCTTTTTGTAACAGTATACTGCATGCTGATACATTGCAAATAGAAAAGCAATACAATTGGCTTACCTGTGGATTTTACTTTGTCTCTGTTCATTGATCTACTTTTATGTCTGTACAGGGGACTTTCACGCTTATTTTAAAACTGCAACAACCATACTATTCATTTGCACGGTTTGGGTACTCTATAGCTCAGATTGGGGACATCAATCAGGATGGATTCCAGGACATTGCCATAGGAGCACCTCTTGAGGGACATTTTGAAGATCCAAATTCATTTGGAAGTGTTTACATTTATAACAGTATTAAAGATGGCATTCGCAAAATACCATCCCAGGTATGGACCAATACTAAGATTATAAGGCTCCAATACTAAGACTACTGGGACTACTATATTCTATTCGAAGTACACTAATAGTTATACCAGATAGCAGAATATTGCTGGACTTTAGACTAGTAAATTCAGTTTTTTATGTTATCAAAGCATAAGCAAAGCTCTGTGCAAAGTATAGCATTTATGATTGGTACTAAATACAGAAAAAATACAAAAAAAATCCGATCACTAAAGGCCCATTAACATGCAATGAGGGCATATGAGCAATAATGGTTGCGCATAAATGCTACCATCATGCACTTTTCGTCTGAATGATTTTTAGGTGAGCTTAAAAACCATTGTTCACACTGCACGCTGTGTTCTCCACGGGAGCAGGAGAAAACATTGTATTCTCTCTGTAGCCAGTGCAGGAAAACAAACTGCAAGCTGTTATCTCCACGGGAGCTAGATATAACATTGTTTTCTCTTAAGGCCCACTTACACGCAACGAATATCGCTCAAAATTCACTCAAAAGCCATTATTTGAAAGATAATCGTTTTGTGTAAATGATCCCATCTTTCATTTTTTATCTGAAGATGATTTTTAGGTGAGCATAAAATCCATTGTTCATTGTAAAATCCATGCTGGAGGGAAGATAAAACAGACCGCATGCTGTGTTAGCTGTCCATGGTGCTGTATTCTCCATGGGAGCCCATGGCAGAACAAGCAACCTGATGCAGAGAACAGATCACTTGATGTTCTCTGCATATAGTTCCCGGAGGCCCACTTACATGCAAATGAAGGTAATAAGCTGCTAATAGACATTAGTGTCCATTAACAGTTTATGCAAAACAATCGCTCAAAACTAGAGATGAGCGAGCACCAAAATGCTTGGGTGCTCGTTACTCGGGACGAAATTTTCGCGATGCTCAAGGGTTCGTTTCGAGTAACGAACCCCATTGAAGTCAATGGGCGACTCGAGCATTTTTGTATATCGCCGATGCTCGCTAAGGTTTCCATTTGTGAAAATCTGGGCAATTCAAGAAAGTGATGGGAACGACACAGCAACGGATAGGGCAGGCGAGGGGCTACATGTTGGGCTGCATCTCAAGTTCCCAGGTCCCACTATTAAGCCACAATAGCGGCAAGAGTGGGCCCCCCCCCTCCTAACAACTTTTACTTCTGAAAAGCCCTCATTAGCAATGCATACCTTAGCTAAGCACCACACTACCTCCAACAAAGCACAATCACTGCCTGCATGACACTCCGCTGCCACTTCTCCTGGGTTACATGCTGCCCAACCCCCCCCGCCCCCCCCCCCCGCACGACGCAGTGTCCACAGCGCACACCAAAGTGTCCCTGCGCAGCCTTCAGCTGCACTCATGCCACACCACCCTCATGTCTATTTATAAGTGCGTCTGCCATGAGGAGGAACCGCAGGCACACACTGCAGAGGGTTGGCACGGCTAGGCAGCGACCCTCTTTAAAAAGGGTGGGGCGATAGCCCACAATGCTGTACAGAAGCAATGAGAAATATAATCCTGTGCCACCGCCATCAGGAGCTGCACACGTGGGCATAGCAATGGGGAACCTATGTGCCACACACTATTCATTCTGTCAAGGTGTCTGCATGCCCCAGTCAGACCGCGTTTTTTTATAAATAGTCACAGGCAGGTACAACTCCGCAATGGGAATTCCATGTGCACCCACAGCATGGGTGGCTCCCTGGAACCCACCGGCTGTACATAAATGTATCCCATTGCAGTGCCCATCACAGCTGAGGTAACGTCCGATTAAATGCAGGTGGGCTTCGGCCCACACTGCATGCCCCAGTCAGACTGGGGTTCTTTAGAAGTGGACACATGCAGTTACAACTCCGTGTGGACCGACAGCATGGGTGGGTGCCAGGAAGCCACCGGCGTTACATAAATATATCCCATTGCATTGCCCATCACAGCTGAGGTAATGTCATGTTTAATGCAGGTGGGCTTCGGCCCACACTGCATGCCCCAGTCAGACTGGGGTTCTTTAGAAGTGGACACATGCAGTTACAACTCCGTGTGGACCCACAGCATGGGTGGCTCCCTGGAACCCACCGGCTGTACATAAATGTATCCCATTGCAGTGCCCATCACAGCTGAGGTAATCTCATGTTTAATGCAGGTGGGCTTCGGCCCACACTGCATGCCCCAGTCAGACTGGGGTTCTTTAGAATTGGACACATGAAGTTACAACTCTGTGTGGACCGACAGCATGGGTGGCTCCCTGGAACCCACCGGCGGTACATAAATATATCCCATTGCAGTGCCCAGCACAGCTGATGTAACGTCAGCTTTAATGCAGGTGGGCAAAAAATTAATTGGATTACACTGTAGGCGAGGGCCCCAAAAAATTGGTGTACCAACAGTACTAATGTACGTCAGAAAAATTGCCCATGCCCAACCAAGAGGGCAGGTGAAACCCATTAATCGCTTTGGTTAATGTGGCTTAATTTGTAACTAGGCCTGGAGGCAGCCCAGTTAAAATAAAAATTGCTTCAGGTGCAAAATGCTGAGCTGATACAGCAGACAGATACTGTAGGCAGCGTATAATATTATGTATACTCTTTCCCTCTGGCGGGATGACGGCGATCATGTAACAGAGACAGCAGATCCAGGAAACAATTTTGCGCAAGCCTGCTGTAACGCTTAGCTACGTATTAATTAGGACTACTACCCCCAGCAGATAGATACTGTAGGCAGCGTATAATATTATGTATACTGTTCCCCTCTGGCGGGATGACAGCGCTGAAGTAACAGAGACAGCAGATCCAGGAAACAATTTTGCGCAAGCCTGCTGTAACGCTAAGCTGCGTATTAATTAGGACTACTACCCCCAGCAGATAGATACTGTAGGCAGCGTATAATATTACGTATACTCTTTTCCTCTGGCGGGATGACGGCGATCATGTAACAGAGACAGCAGATCCAGGAAACAATTTTGTGCAAGCCTGCTGTAACGCTTAGCTGCGTAATAATTAGGACTACTACCCCCAGCAGATAGATACTGTAGGCAGCGTATAATATTATGTATACTGTTCCCCTCTGGCGGGATGACAGCGCTGAAGTAACAGAGACAGCAGATCCAGGAAACAATTTTGCGCAAGACTGCTGTAACGCTTAGCTGCATATTAATTAGGACTACTACCCCCAGCAGATAGATACTGTAGGCAGCGTATAATATTTCGTATACTCTTTTCCTCTGGAGGGATGACGGCGATCATGTAACAGAGACAGCAGATCCAGGAAACAATTTTGCGCAAGCCTGCTGTAACGCTTAGCTGCGTATTAATTAGGACTACTACCCCCAGCAGATAGATACTGTAGGCAGCGTATAATATTATGTATACTCTTTCCCTCTGGCGGGATGACAGCGCTGATGTAACAGAGACAGCAGATCCAGGAAACAATTTTGTGCAAGCCTGCTGTAACGCTTAGCTGCGTATTAATTAGGACTACTACCCCCAGCAGATAGATACTGTAGGCAGCGTATAATATTATGTATACTCTTTCCCTCTGGCGGGACGACAGCGCTGATGTAACAGAGACAGCAGATCCAGGAAACAATTTTGCGCAAGCCTGCTGTAACGCTAAGCTGCGTAATAATTAGGACTACTACCCCCAGCAGATAGATACTGTAGGCAGCGTATAATATTACGTATACTCTTTTCCTCTGGCGGGATGACGGCGATCATGTAACAGAGACAGCAGATCCAGGAAACAATTTTGTGCAAGCCTGCTGTAACGCTTAGCTGCGTATTAATTAGGACTACTACCCCCAGCAGATAGATACTGTAGGCAGCTTATAATATTATGTATACTCTTTCCCTCTGGCGGGATGACGGCGATCATGTAACAGAGACAGCAGATCCAGGAAACAATTTTGCGCAAGCCTGCTGTAACGCTTAGCTGCGTATTAATTAGGACTACTACCCCCAGCAGATAGATACTGTAGGCAGCGTATAATATTATGTATACTGTTCCCCTCTGGCGGGATGACAGCGCTGAAGTAACAGAGACAGCAGATCCAGGAAACAATTTTGCGCAAGACTGCTGTAACGCTTAGCTGCATATTAATTAGGACTACTACCCCCAGCAGATAGATACTGTAGGCAGCGTATAATATTATGTATACTCTTTCCCTCTGGCGGGATGACAGCGCTGAAGTAACAGAGACAGCAGATCCAGGAAACAATTTTGCGCAAGCCTGCTGTAACGCTTAGCTGCGTATTAATTAGGACTACTACCCCCAGCAGATAGATACTGTAGGCAGCGTATAATATTATGTATACTCTTTTCCTCTGGCGGGATGACGGCGATCATGTAACAGAGACCGCAAATCCAGGAAACAATTTTGCGCAAGCCTGCTGTAACGCTTAGCTGCGTATTAATTAGGACTACTACCCCCAGCAGATAGATACTGTAGGCAGCGTATAATATTACGTATACTCTTTTCCTCTGGCGGGATGACAGCGCTGATGTAACAGAGACAGCAGATCCAGGAAACAATTTTGCGCAAGCCTGCTGTAACGCTAAGCTGCGTATTAATTAGGACTACTACCCCCAGCAGATAGATACTGTAGGCAGCGTATAATATTACGTATACTCTTTTCCTCTGGCGGGATGACGGCGATCATGTAACAGAGACAGCAGATCCAGGAAACAATTTTGTGCAAGCCTGCTGTAACGCTTAGCTGCGTATTAATTAGGACTACTACCCCCAGCAGATAGATACTGTAGGCAGCGTATAATATTATGTATACTCTTTCCCTCTGGCGGGATGACAGCGCTGATGTAACAGAGACAGCAGATCCAGGAAACAATTTTGCGCAAGCCTGCTGTAACGCTAAGCTGCGTATTAATTAGGACTACTACCCCCAGCAGATAGATACTGTAGGCAGCGTATAATATTACGTATACTCTTTTCCTCTGGCGGGATGACGGCGATCATGTAACAGAGACAGCAGATCCAGGAAACAATTTTGTGCAAGCCTGCTGTAACGCTTAGCTGCGTATTAATTAGGACTACTACCCCCAGCAG
The DNA here is from genome assembly GCF_035609145.1 of Eleutherodactylus coqui. NCBI lineage: Eukaryota > Metazoa > Chordata > Amphibia > Anura > Eleutherodactylidae > Eleutherodactylus > Eleutherodactylus coqui. Next base: position 57,400,405 of record NC_089840.1, on the reverse strand, counting down.
ATAGATACTGTAGGCAGCGTATAATATTATGTATACTCTTTCCCTCTGGCGGGATGACGGCGATCATGTAACAGAGACAGCAGATCCAGGAAACAATTTTGCGCAAGCCTGCTGTAACGCTTAGCTGCGTATTAATTAGGACTACTACCCCCAGCAGACACGTAGTAAACTGAAGACGGTCACAAGCAGCCCAAATATAGTATTTTTCCCCAATTTTTTGGAAAGAGCCCACTGCCTATATAGCCTGAATATTTCTTTCCCTGCCTCACCAGTACTGGCCCTATACTCTGTACAATGACTGCAGACTGCGGACGCAATGCTCTGCACGCCCGATATACAAAAAAAAAATTGTGCAACACTGATAAAAGCAGCCTCAACAGTACTGTACACGGTCAGATGTGGCCCTAAGAAGGACCGTTGGGGTTCTTGAAGCCTAAAATAACTCCTAACGCTCTCCCTATAGCAGCTCCGGCACCAGCAGCACTTTCCCTGATCTCTGTCAGAATGCATCTGTGGCGAGCCGCGGGAGGGGCCGATTTATATACTCGGGTGACACCTGATCTCGCCAGCCACTCACTGCAGGGGGGTGGTATAGGGCTTGAACGTCGCAGGGGGAAGTTGTAATGCCTTCCCTGTCTTTCTATTGGCCAGAAAAGTGCGCTAACGTCTCAGAGATGAAAGTGAAAGTAACTCAAACATCGCGTGGTACTCGTCTCGAGTAACGAGCATCTCGAACACCCTAATACTCGAACGAGTATCATGCTCGGACGAGTACGTTTGCTCATCTCTACTCAAAACCTATCTTTTGAATGATTTTTGCCTGTAAATGGGCCCTTAGCAGCCATGCCAGAACAATGAAGCTAATTGAAGAGCTCGGACCACCTGCTGAGTTCTGCAAGATTATATCCTGGTTACTAATATCATTCATTTTTAGTTTTCTTTACAGTTACTGTACAAGAAAAACATGGCTGTTTTCTTCCAAAAACAGCGGCACACCTATCTACAGATTGTATGTGATATTGCAGCTCAAAAGCATTCACTTTAATGGAGTCAAGCTTCAATTAAAGACACAACCCATGGGCATGATGTTATGTCAATTTTAAACATATGTTATAATTCCATTACAGAGAATTAGAGCAACAGATTTCAAATATAAGCTGCAGTTTTTTGGCCAGTCGGTGGACGGGGGCCTGGATATCACTGGAGATGGATATTCCGATATAGCAGTCGGGTCCTTAGGAAATGTTCTAGTTCTTCAGTAAGTTAGTAAAATTTTTAAATAGTGTGTGAAATGTTTTCATTTGCCTCTAATTTTTCTTTACTTTACAAATGTTCCTATTGCATGTAGGAGGCCATATATAGAACCACCCAGTGATATATAAAAAATCCAAAAAGTTTTAAAAATGGGTGAAAAAGTATACTGCTGAGTCATCTGTCTGTCGCTGAAATATTCATTTATTTCTCTACAGGTCTTGTCCAGTGGTTAAAATAAGGGCCATTATGAATTTCGAGCCTAATAAAATCCCTGTGGCTCATGATGATAGCACTGTAAAGGGTAATCTGTGCTTTCATGTGGAGCCTTTCAAGCTGATAGGTAAGCCAGCATATAGTTTCATAAATACACAATAGGTATGTGAATATAGGTGTAGGAGGAAGAGTGTCTGATGAAGGGAACATTGAATAAAGTGAATAGTGGGTCTTAATGTGTAACCTGGATACAATGCTGTGAGTATGAGAGGAGGACACCAAGGGAGGGAGAAGGTGAAAGCTTCAGAGGGTGCTAGATGTTGTTGGAAGTAAACACAATGGGGCTTGTTTACTTGTCATGTCCGTTAACTCACCATGCCCGTCATGGATACAAGACAGTGTTCACACAGTTCAAATAAACTCCAGAATAGTCCCACATAAAACATCAATACCACCACCAAACATAAACAAGGGTAGGAGATGGAGAATCTAGTCCTAACAGCTGAAGGGGGGAAAATACCCCTGCCTAAAGTGGGGCGATCGCCCTGACAAGGACGACTCCATGTCCCAAACCTAGGCCACATATATTTACCCTAGATAGAGACAGGAAATGTCAGTAAGCAGGTGGTAACAACTAACGGCAGCAGAAGCAATGGCTGGAACAACATTAAGATATAAATCAAGACACCAACTACTTAACTTGATCTGGATGGCAGCACCTAGGGAAAAGGGACGAGACCAACTTTGCCCACAAGAGATGAATAATCAGCAACTTCTAAGAGCAGGGATAGAAATACATAAACCCCCTTTCAAAATAGATGGCTTGACCAACCAAGAAAAACACAAATCACGTAGGGGAATTTCAACATCCGACTCTCAATGACCCTTTATCAACGACAGGGGAACCCAAGGGGATAACAAATGTGCAACCACAAAAGTGTCATAATGGGGCTTGGATTGTTCTTGTACTGCCAGTCTGTTTACGCATCACGGCCGGTATACTATGGTCCTGTTTCGGCTATTGAACCGTGATATTACTATTGTAAATTCTGCAGTTTTCTTGTGCAAATAGAACCAGAAAACTGTCCAAAAAGTTTTGTGCCACATTTTGCTATGTATTTAGACACTTTCAGATGGGACATTCTTTGTAAAAAGGATGAATGACCTAAATTGTGGAAAATTGCAAATTGTGCAGCAATTTTGGCACAACATTTGACGTAAACTAAGTCAACTAAATGGTGGCCTAAATTTAGACTAACATTCATAAAATTCGAGTAAGTATTAGGTAATAAGCCCTAGTGTTCTGTATGAATTTGGTTAAAGCAGAAGAACTTAGGATAAACATACCTTTAAATGATCTTCAGGGGAGAGTATCTGCTAAAAGTGTCAGAGAGTTTGCTTCCCTGCACTGCTCTATCATGAGACACTTTGCTCATTTAAGCTCAAAGTGGAGTTTCATTTTTTGTATAAAGAGGTTGTGGAAGAGTCACAAGACTGAGGAGGCATTGGGGCTCCTTTATTATTTTGTAGTATTGTCATTATATTGCATGGCATTGCAACTATTGCAAAAACTATAATCATCACAATTTACAATCCTTCCCTTATTGATAAAGTATTGAAGTTCTGCAATATATAGTGTGAGAATGAGAGGAGGACACCCGGGGAGGTATCTCCCTCTACAGTATCTACTCCTCTCAGTCTCACAGAACATATATAGATAGAAAGAGATATGTGTTAGCAGCATAAACTCTGGTAATCCTCACACTTTTATTTCTCCTTCCAGAACTTAGCAAATCCTATCTTGAGTACAAAATGGAGCTGGATGTCTTTATGGAGCAGAAACGAATTAAACTCCATGAAATCTCCAGCAATAAAAAACTCTACCTTGCATATGTCAACTGTACTTCATTTTCACTAACAGTACTGGTAATTATTGACAGTCGTAATCTGTACATATATATATATATATATATATATATATATATATATATGAATGACCACTTTATTTGAAACACCCATCTAGTAGAGCATTAGTCCTCCTTTGGCCCTCAGAATTTGTCATAGCATAGATTCCACTAGGGGTTCTGCAGTAATATTGGCCCACATGGGCAGAATATCTTCTTGAAGACGCCGCAAATTAGATGGCGGTGTTGACATGTTCTGAACAGCCGACAGGAAGGGTTCATCGATTCATGCTGCTTGTGCCAAATTCTGACCTTACATCAACATATTGCAACAGAAATCTTGATTCATTTTATCAGTTGATGTTTTGCCACTGCACAGTGATCCAATCCGTCCACATTATCCCCTTTTGCTGGATGTTTTTTCTCGAACATACCTTTCTCAGTATACTCGCCACACTATTGCACAAGAAAAATGTAAAATGTTGGCAGTTTCTGAAATCCTGGCCCCCATCTAATCCAGCACCGGCCTTGTGTCACTCAGATTGCTGGATTTTCATATTCTAATGGTGATTCATACTGAAACAAATCCACGGAAAACTTGCTCACTTGATTTTATGCTGCATTTCGCGGTCATGGGTCTAATATGCGTAAAAGAAAGCTCCAAATGTGAAAGGTCCAGCGTGTTGAATAAAGTGGCCATTCGATGTTTGTGTGGGTGTTTATCTCTCTCTCTCTCTCTCTTCCCCTTCCTGCCAGACCAAAAATTTTCGCATGACGCGCGCTGCGTCGCGGCGGGGAGGGGCCAAAACAGGCACATCAAGGCGGGCAGGAGCCAAAAGCTGGGGCGGGGTCGAACACAATTTGATGCTCCTTCGAGTAACGAGCACCATCGAGTACGCTAATATTTAAACGAGCATCAAGCTTGACAGAGTACGTTCGCTCAACTCTAGGCTTTATACATTGCAAGTCCATGGTGGAAGAATGTCACTGTACGACTTTGGCATATGTCAAAGGCTTCCAACGGGGAAAGCATAACATGAAGTGTAACAGAGGCTTGTTATTTCTATAAGCAGTGTAAATAAGATGGCTCTGGTGCTGCTTATTTCAGGAAACAATAGAACTGGGTTGCAAATGTGAAATTTACCTTTTTACCTAGATAGGCCATGAAATGAGCAATGAAAAGCAGTTCATTGGTTTATACTGCTGCAATATTTTATTAATATTTTATCACATAATACAATGTTTCTGAGCACTTGATTTAAGGCTTTTCTTATTTGAGCATGTGGTCCTGATTCCCAGACCATAGAAGGACTACTTAGCAGACCTCGCAGAAATACATAATATAGATTGATTAACCTCTTCAATGAATGTGGCTCAGTGGTTAGCACTGTTGCCTTGCAATGGGAGCCCTAGGTTCAAGTCTCATCAAGGACAACATCTGCTTGGACTTTGGAAAACTCCATACACATTTTGCCCTTGGTCAGATTTGAGCATGGAAATCCAGCACTGCAAGGCAACAGTCCTCTCCTCCTCCACCTTCTCCTTCTTCTCTGGAGAAGAAGAAGGAAGAACAAGCATGGCTGCTCAGCCATTAGCAGTGTTGCCTTACAGTGCTGGAGTTCTAGGTTCACATCCCACCAAGGACAACAGCTACATGGAGTTTTTAGGTTCTATTCATGTTTCTTCTCCTTTCTCCTCCAGAGAAGAAAGAGCAAGTCTGGTGGCTCAGTCGTGATGCAATTCTAAATCTGACCACTGGCATTATCTGTACAGAGCTTTTCAAAGTCCAAGTAGATGTTGTCTTTAATGAGATTTAAACCTAGGACCTCGACACTGAGAGGCATCAGTGTTATCTACTGAATCATATTCATAGGATATGCATCACCACCACTACCCCAGCATTCGGGACCTCCTAGAGGTCAAATTAGTGAACCCAATTTTTACTCCCATTGACTTTAATCAATCATGTGGTCTAGATTATTTTTGGAAAATAGGACCGATCACTCCTGCTCCAAATATTCCAATAATCACTCAACACTAGCATTGGCATTATTGTTTTTTAATGTGAACATGTTCCATGTGACCTTATAAAATTTTAAGATTGTTTTCTTTTCTACTTTACAGCCTTGTGCTTATGATTGTTTCAGTGATATTGTAATCAAGATCTCTTATACTCTGAATTCAGACTCGCCAAGAGATCTCCCACCACCAATGCTGGATTTTTATGACCAAGATTATACCTATATTCAGGTAACAACCTTATAATGAAAACCAACCAGGAGAAGATTAATAATCTGAGGTATAACAAAGATCATGCAGTTATCAGAGGCAATGTGTTGTTGACATGATGTCAATGCTATGGCCGAGAACAAACTCTTGTCTGACAAAAATGTGATCTGTCAAGTTGGATATTTTTCAGCAATGGTTGGCTGAAAATATAAAGTACGGCATGATCGATCGAATTTGGCCCCTCATTTGTCATTTTGTGAAATTCCACTCTAAGGAACTCTTTGAGAGATACATAGTGGATTTATAAAGGGCTGTGTGCCATGAAAAAGTTGCAAATATTTGCGTAAGCCACACTTGTGCAAAGATTTGCAAAATTTTTTCCCCTTTCAGCTCCATTTTTCTAAGAAGTAGGTTGGAACGGAAAATTATAGTGCAAATCTACATCAGCTCATACTAGACCTATGTTTGACATTTTGGCGCATAGGACAGCCACAGATGCTCCAAGTTTATTAAGAGGTGTACCTCTTAATAAATTTGGGGCACTTCACTCCAGCATACATATAAAACTCCAGTCAAAGTAAATTACTCACACAATGTTGAAAATATGGTCCAAAGTAAGCTCTAATGTGTGCTCATAAGTCGATGGATATACCATAAGTGCAGATTGGTTTAATACAACCATCTATATTGTAAATACTGTTAGGGAGAATTTTTTTAAAATCATCGTTACAAATGCCAGTCTTACTATTATTCCCAAAGGGACTAGATGAACTTAAGTGTATGAAGAGATGCAGGCCTCTTGAAACATTAGGTGCATCTCAGGCTGTCTGTGTGTCTACACTAACTAGCGGAAGTTGATTTCTTGTATAATTTATGCAAGCTCTGGCATAAATTATACTTAAAACTATCAGAGTGGAGCAGCCATGAACCCTCTCATCAAGTCACACCCACGTTTCCCCCTAAAAGTGGTGCATAATGATGTAAATACCAAAACTTGCAAATTTTGGCACAAATTTTTTTTATACCAACTTTGCATTCAAAAATTATCCCCTGTATGTTCAAGATCATGACAACTAACTCCTCTGTTATATTTATGTAGTTACCCTATGAGAAGAATTGTAATAACAAGCCAACATGCATCCCGAGCTTATCATTGACCACCAAGGCATCTCTGTAAGACTGGTGACATTTTTGGATGATAATACTTTATAAATTCTCAATGTTGTTTGCTTTATTGATTATCATGTTTTTTTGTTTTAGTGATCAATTGGTTGTTGGATATACCAAAGATTTTGCTGTGACACTGTCCCTTACAAATTCGGGTGATCAATCTTACATGACGAACGTGACCCTAATTTACCCAGAAGAGCTGCAGTTCACCTTCATTAAACCGGTAAGTGAAAAGATGACATTTACTATATTATAATCAAGTGCTCTGGACTTGTTATCCTGGTGGCTCAGTGGTTAGTCGTCTTGTCCTCTAGTACTGCTGGTACCTTCCTAACTTCACTTAATTTGTCACCTAATCCACAATCAAATTGAATACATTTTACTATTCATGTGTTTAATATTTTTGTTTTTCACTTTTAGCCTAAAAATCCTGGGGTCGAATGTTCTGCTCCCAAGGCCATTCCATCATCTAATTCTACGATAACCTGTGGAATCAGACATCCCATATTTCTAGGCCCCACTGTAAGTAGAACTATTAAATTCAATACAGTTTTGTATGTAGATTCCCATCTAATATTTGAACTCAGAGACAAAAACTCCACCTGGGCCCTTCAACTGCCAAGGACTGCATATGATATTACATTTAATGATGATCATCTATATAGACTCTATATACATTATAAAATGTATTCCTTACTATAGTTAGACATCTCTGTAAAGGCATGATTACTGAAGGATGGAGAGAGACACTAATTCCGGTAACCGGGTAAGGAATAATTAATCCCAATACACAGGTAGTGACTACATTGAAAGACCGCTAAACACAGATTTACAAGGACATTATACCCAGGAACAAAAAGTGTTATAAGTTCATCTGTTCATACTGTTAGTAAAGTTTGGTTGCTACAAGATGTCTGCTTCCGAGTCATACTACCAGGACCCACAAAGACTCCATGCCATGATGACCAACTGCGCGTACTTCTAAATCTTGCCTTCTCCAGAACCAAAATAGTTGGAGCCAAGGCACAAGTCCCTCCTAGGACCGTTGCCCACATATGAGGACAAGAGCACAATGCTGTGCCTGAAAGAGCTGGTCCTGGTGCTTCCGGTCCTTGAGCCAGAATGGCTCACTACACCTCACCCCAACCCTAAGCTAATCCTGGGGAATCAGGGAGACTCTTAGCTTGATATCCATCACCTCTCACATAGATCCGCAGGGCAGAAATATACAGGTTAGCTACTGGTTTTTGCAGCAGTTTTAGGAGCAGAATCTGCACAGAAAAATCTGCATCAGATTTCGTTGTGTGAAGATACCCTTAGGGTTCTGTTTAATGAATGTGTGTCAAAAGCATATCCTTGGTGTGTAAGAAGTTTGGATCTGAGACTTTTAGTGTTATATTTGGTATAACAATATATAAATTAGTGTTTAGCGATTATTGAAGTAATTGGGTCGTGAGTGACCGACCCAATTTAAAAAAATAATTGTAAATCGGGACTCTCAATTCCGACTTCCATTAAAATCAATAGAAGTAAAAGTTCAGTTCATTTGGCCTCCAAAATATTCCTTGGACAAGAGTGGAGGTGCTGGTGGTGACCCAGTGGTTAGCACAACTGCCCTGCAGTGGTGGGGCCCCAGACTCAAAACCCCATCAAGGTCAGATCAAACCTAGAACTCCAGGACTACAAGGAAGCAACAAGACAATATATTGGCAATTTTAGATCATCCGGTCGATGATGTTGGGGAATACTAATATACATAAGATGTATTAGTCAAATTTTATATATGAACATACTTTATTTCCAGTATAGATCTTCCAGCTGTTTAGAACATTGCGTAAGGACAGTTTTGGAAATGTTTCTACACCAGGGAGTCACTACAGAGAGTTCTCTGTAGTTATATGAAGCAAGTTGTAAATGAGGTGAATCCACAAAACAAAGAAGATGCCAATTTAGCTCAACTTCAGACCACCAATGTGGACTCCAATTTGTTATTAGTAATATTTATTCTGTATTTTTATTTTACTTTTATAGCCTCAATGTTGTAACAGTTTGAATGTTGTCCCTGAAATAACTTGTCTGATTTTGTTTGAAGGCAACTTGTCACACTGTACATGCAGTTCAATGTGTGGGCATCACGTTATAAGGGAGGAGCTGAGCAGATTAATATACAGTTTTATGGGGAAAGATTCAGTAGAATTGTATTTTTTGCATTTTAAACCCTTTACGTTCTATGCTAAGGAATCCAGCAGCAGTCATATCAGTGATTTACAGCTATCTCTGAAAGCACACTCACACTGGGAAAGCTGTCAATCATCGATAGGACCGCCCACTGGACTCCTAAGCTCAATAATTGCAGGGATTTAATTGAATAAAATGCAAGTTATACTTATCTTTCCCCATAAAACTATAAGTCAATCTGTTTAGCTTCTCCTGCTCTATAACATTCTGCCTGCAGATCAGACACCATTCTTCAACATATAATTTTCCCTTTTATTAGTAGTAATATATATCTATTTACATAGGAAACATTTTCTATCATTTGGCAACTTACTGAGAAAAAATTTTATGCTCGGGACGCCACCATTTATTATATGGTTAACAAGTAAGTAGAATATCTACTTCTAATTAGACATTCCAATAACTTTTACTGTTTTGAATCTTTTCCAGTCAGGATCTTGGCTGATCTACCACCTTTAGGCCTCCTGTCCGCGGGTGGATCAGATTCCGTATGCAGGAGCCCGCAGTGGAATCCGACCCTTCCCATGGCTGAGGACACTGCTTATCCGTCCGGGTTTTCTGTGGGCCTGTCCGGGTCAAAAGGTCCGCAAAACAGATCCGCATGCTTTAATTGAGCTGCGGACGCCCATGTTTCTCAATGGGCAGCTTGAACTGTGGATCGTCCATGCGGGTGTCCCGCGCGGATTCTGCAATTTAAGTCCGCCCATGGACATTCGGCCTTAGGATTCTGCTGAACACATTTTTTGGGTGCTTTCACCCAAGTGGAATTATTCCGCAAGACGCACTGAAAGATGCAGTTTAGTGTGCAACTCCGGATTTCCACTTCAATACCCACATGTCTACATGCCGATTTTGAGGAAATGCAGAATTTACTCTGACTTTCGGTGTATTTTGCTGAATAAATCTGCTGGTGTGAAAGCACCCCTAGGGAGCCTTTATTTGGGAGGAATTAGGCCACAGGGCACAGCACAAGCTGCGGTAAATTCTACACTAAAATCTGCACGGCTCCGTGTGGATTTTGATACAGAATTAAAAATGGCTCAATTCTGCCAGCAATTCTGCATCAAAAACCGCAATGAAAGTAAGGCGTAGATTTGTATGCGTAATGTGAGCTAATTCCAGCCCTTAGGGTGCTTTCAGACGAGTAGAATATATCTGCAGGACATACTGAAAGACGCAGATTAATATGCAGCTGCGGACGTCCGCTCCGATACCCACATGTCTACATGTGACTTTGGTGCAGAATGTTCAACGTCTTTAAGTGTGTCTTGTGGAAATATTCTGCTTGTCTGAAAGCACCTTTAGGCCTTAGTCAGACGGGCGTTTTTTCGCGCGATTTGCGGATCGCATGACGGATGCGCATCCGCAAATCGCGTGACCGGTGCGCGCAAGTCGCCCGCAAATCGCCCGAAAATCTGCTCCTAGCCGCGTTTCATTAGAAACGGGCCGGAGCTGTCCAGCGCATTGCATTCAATGGAGACGGCAATACAGCCGTCTCCATTGAAAGCAATGCGCTGCGGGCGAGCCCGGGATGAATTGTCGGTAAGGGCTTAAATATATAAGCCCTTACCTGCAATTCATCGTAAAATGTGTTAAAATAAAAAAAAATTGTATACTCACCTTCTCCCGGCAGCCGGAGCTCCGAGCGGCCGTCCTGCAGTGGGTGTGAAGGGGGTGTGAGTCAGACCTGCCCCCTGATTGGCTCAGCGCTGAGCCAATCAGAGGCATGCCTCACTCACACCCATTCATGAATTCATGAATGGATGTGAGTCAGACCTGCCCCTGATTGGCTCAGCGCTGAGAGTTAGCAGTCACTCACCCATTCATGAATTCATGAATGGGTGTGTGAGTGAAACCGGCCTCTGATTGGTCAGGCTGTGACCAATCAGAGGCAGATCATATAGCAGGCGGGGATTTTAAAGCCCCGCCGGCTGAATAGTGCCAAGAAGCAATTCAGGAGAACTGACAGCGGCCGCGGCTGGACTCCGGCTGCAGCTGAAAGGTGAGTATACAATTTTTTTTTATTTTAACACATTTTAGGATGAATTGCAGGGAAGGGTTTATATATTTAACCCCTTCCCGACAATTCACCCCGCGCACGCCGGCAGCCCATTGCTTTCAATGGAGCGGCTGTATTGCCGCTCCATTGAATTCAATGGGCAAACATCGTTCTTCTCTGCCACAGCTGTTACAGCTGTGGCAGAGAAGAATGATTTGTCTTCTATATGTTCTCAATGGGGTCGGCGCTGCTGCCGCCGGCCCCATTGAGCGCATATACAGAAGAGAACAGGAATCGCAGATCGCAGATAGGTGCGATCTGCGATTTTTTGTTCTATAATTTATCGGACGAGTGCATAAAAAGCGCTCATGTGTCCGATACCATTGCAAAGCAATGGTTTTAAAAAATCACCGGACGCATGCGCATGCGCAAATCGCGGCTAAAACGCCCGTCTGACTAAGGCCTTAGGCTGCCATAACAGGGGGGGGGGGGAAGTCACATGAGATTTGTTGCGTTTTGGGATGCACAAATATGAACCCCATTCTTTTGAATGCAGTCATGCACATGAGCGTTTTCCTAGATGGCACCGCTATGTGTTGCTATGTAGGAAACAAATCATAGCATGTTCTATTTTGCTGCGTGATCTCGCATCGCTGCCCCATTATTTTCAATGGGACCTGCGGCAGCAGTACCAGCCCAATTGAAAACAATGGAAGAAATTCTGCGATTCTCTGCCGCGGCTGTGATCTATTTTTTGGCCTACAAACCAACTATACTATACAATGTGTGCCATTATGTGAAATTCATAGATACTTTTATTTCTTTACAGCAAGGCTCCAATATCCACATATCAAACTTTAGATTTATCCTGCACCGTATGCAAATTAGCAGTGGACCAAAAATATATTTACAAGCTTTTAGAGCACAGAGGCCCTTTCAATATGGCAAGATGTTGTTATTCTTTTTTTGACCTGGCCAATCAAGGGGCCTCTGTGCTTCAAAAGTTTGCAGATATAATTTTTCTGGTCAGCCAATAAGGTTAGGGTATCACCTGTATAATACCGTACATTTGTCTTTTATTACCTGAAAGTATTTTACATCACACAGTACCCAGACATTTTTGCTGCACAGGGTGCTACAGTATATAGCTAAGAATGTGTGATTCAGGCCATAGGTAAGTTATTAATATTAGGCTATTCAAAAAAAGCTTTTCATTCTTGCTTCAACCTAAAAAAAATTTCGTAACGTAAGTAGACATATATTGAAAGTGAAATCTAGCAGAAAATTCAGTTATTTTACTTGATGGCTTCAGGGCTTCCATGTATGTCAGAATTGTGCATTTTGGGTGCTGCTAACTGTAGGTCATTGAGAAGACTACTGATTATATTCAGCTTATTTCATGAATATATATGGTAGATGTATTGGTGTTTGTTCTTAATATATCATTTCATTGATTCCAGCATTAACAATGTGTCGGCACCACTGGTTCAGAACACTGTGCTTGCTGTAAAGCATTCCTTCAGTGCTGTCCTCTCTGTGTAAGTCCTTGAGTATTAGTTGTATAAGGTCTTTGACTGTCACATTTGATTATAACCTTATATTATACAAATTGGTATATCTTCCTTCCGAGTAAATAACAGCATCTAAATTGTTAACTTGTTCAATATTGTACACTAGTAAGTGTTAGATTCTTGTGTGTCCTATCACCTACACACAGTTCACAGATTCAGGCTGCCCTCCCACATATCTTTCGCAGGAGAGCACTCTGGGGCCCCATACCTTTGGATTCTTTAGGTCAAGCAGGGATATTAATAAGTCTATTCTTCGTTAAGTTTTATTTATAAGAAATCACATATTTTAGTAGTAAGACACCTTAGGGCATTAACATATGTAAGTCATTACAAACTAAGCCAATCATGATTTGTTATGACTTTGGGGGCGTGTATTTCTATTGCTGCATCATTTAGGGTATATTTGTGCCATGATCTTATTAAGAAACCAGAAGTGTACCGATGTTGACGAACATTGTGTCAGTGTCAGTTTGGCATGCATGTACTTATCATTGTAACCAATTTGGAGCAGTACAGTGAAGTCAGAGGGATATTATTTATTTTCCATAACACTTATAACAACATAAGGTAATAGCATGTAATCAATGCCTAAGGCCCCCTTCACACTAGTAAACACGTATTTGTGCGCACATTAGCTTAGTGTTTTTTTCAGAAAAAAACTATGATTTTTTTGCATGCACATCGGCGTATTTTACTGTACTTATTGCACCTGCAAGAGAGGTTCACTTATGTACGACAAAAAAATATACAGCGATTGAAATGGCTAATTACTCTAATGAGTTCCAGATATGTTCTTTTTCTTGCAGAAGTATGCAATGTTTCATGCGTTTCCTAGCTACCGTGGGGCCTTTGTGTGAGCAAATAGGCGGGAAATAGAGCATGTGAACAAGCCTATTCAAATCAATTGGTTCTATTCTCTATGTATTGCGTACGCAAATACACCCGTGTGAAGGGGGCCTAGGTAGAGAAATAAATAAACTTATTTATGTGGCTTATATGTGCACCCAAGAGCTGTAGTGTAGCATGATGCAATATATATTCCTGTGCCACGTAAGACCTCAGAAAAAGATTGGTAAGCCACTGCTATCAGCTGGGTCAATGGCAGTGAGGGCCAGAATTAGACATTCAGTGGTATTTGATTGTTTGTGAACCCCTCCAAAGTTTCAATATTTCTGCTTTTATTTGACCTAAAACTACATCAGATTTTCACAAAAGTCCTAAAAGTAGATAAAGAGAACTAAATCAAACAAATGAGTCAAAATATTAGACTTGGCCATTTATGTATTGAGGAAAATGATCCAATATTACATGTCTGTGAGCGGCAAAAGTATGTTAACGTTTAGGATTAGCAGATAATTTGAAGGTGAATTTAGTCAGGTGTTTTCAATCAATGGGATGACAACCAGGTGAGAGTGGGAGACCTGTTTATTAACCCCATTGCCTTTTTACATCCTAGCTAAGTGGGCTTTAATTCTCAGGGACGTAAAAACATACATCCCCTGAGGATTAAAGCCCTGCAGGCTCTGGTCTTGTCAGCTCCATGCTGTCAGTTACCGGAGGTAGCTGACAACCTGGAACTGTCATGGGGGGCCGCGGGGTGCCTCCTCTGGCAATGCAATCGGCGCTATCCAATGGATAACGCCGATCGCAAAAAAGTTAATAAAAAGTAAAATATAGTTAAAAATTCAGCTGCCATCATGGATCGGATCCATGGCAGCAGCTCATTGTACTCACCCCCATCCTCCATGATGTCCCGCAGTGATCTAGTCCTCCAGGACCTGACGCCAGTCTTCTGCTCATGCGTGCCAGACGTATGAGGTCATGCGCACCCGCAGCAGCTTGGATCGCCCAGAAGATTTGAAATCTCCTGGCTCAGGGCTCCTGAGGGTAGCCAGGAGATATCAGCGGGGACCGATTCCCAGGCCTGTGATCACTGGTATCCAATGGAAAACTAAGAAAAACTTAACGTTTCAGCTGCCCTCATGGACCGGATCCATGGGTAAATACTTATTCCCATCCTCCGTGATGTCCAGCGGGGATCGGGACCTGCCGTGGGCCTCTGTGCATGCAAGCATGCACAGAAGGGCAGGGAGCCTGGCAAATTTGAAATCTGCCTGGATGTCAGATAGCTGAGTGCAGGGAGATGTGACCAAGGACTGCTGTATGCAGTTCCCGGTCTCATGATCACTGTTATCCATCGGATAACAGTGATCATATTAAGTTAAAAAAAGTTAAAATCAAAAGTTTAAAAAATTAAAGTTTAATCTCCCCTTACGTATTGTATCCATGAGGGAAGATGAAATTACATAACTAAGGTCCCCAGATTTGTTCCACAATAGGATCTTTATCCACGGACCTTACCCTGGCTTCTGCACTTGTGCCTGTTAGCAAAATGGCGGACACGTGTAAAAGTCAAGAATTGCCTAGGAAATTTGAAATCTCCTTGCTCTTGGCTATCAAAGGTAGCCAAGAGCCTGGAGATGTCACAGGGGTCGTGGTATGCAGTTCCTGATCACGTGATTGCTGTTATCTATCCAGAATTATTCAAAAACTGTGGGGTAAAAATACGCAATAGACCCCTAGATTAATGCATTAAGGGGTCTAGTTTTCAAAATGGGGTCATTTGTGGGGGTTCTCATTCGTTGTGGCCACTTAAGGGCTCTACAAGTGGGCAATGGAGCCTAAATCACCTTCAAGCCACAGGCTGCTCCTTTCATTTTGGGCCCCGTTGTACATCCAGACATAAGATTAGGGCCACAATAGGTATGTTTTTGAACAAAGGAAAAACGGGTATCTATTTTGTGGGGGAAATCTTCATTTTCATGTGCACTATAGAAAGAAAACCTGCCTTTAAAATAACGTATTTGCAAAAATAAAACATTTTACTTTTTCTCCTCTAAATTGCATTACCTCCTGAGAAAAAACTGTAAAAATACATATTTAATGGTGATTTCAGGAGTATTTCTCTATACAGTTAGTCCATTTCGCAAGTCCATTTTGTTCGCAAGTCCAAACAAATGGTAGTATGGAGAGGGATCGTGGGTGGATCCCGCTCCATACAACGTCGGGTGCCGGCTGTTCTTACAGCGGGCACCCGGCGGCAGCAGTTCCGACGAGCCGCGCCGCTCGTCTGAACTGTTAACACTTTAAATACTGCTCTGACAGTGGTATTTAAAGTGTTAAAAGTTCTGACGAGCGGCGCGGCTCGTCGGAACTGCTGCCGCCGGGTGCCCGCTGTAAGAAACAGCCTGCACCCGACGTTCAGGGGGCCCGTACAGCGTCCGACGATGAGATCGCGGGACGCTGTGTGGTTGCTAGGCAGCCGGGGACCTCCTGAAAGGCCCTAGGGCTGCCTATGCAGAGTGCCCATCAAGCACACGGCTTGATAGGTGCTCTGCATAGACAGCCCTAGGGCCTTTCAGAAGGCCCCCGGCTGCCTAGCAACCGCGATCTGACCAGACAGGCTTCTATCAGGCTTGATAGAAGCCTGTCCGGTCCCTGCACAGCATGATGTAATGCCATAGCATTACATCATACTGTGCAGAACAGATTGTTCGTATCTTGCGAAATTCGTAACTCGAATGTTTGCAAGTAGGGGACTATCTGTACCTCCTGAATTCAAATATGTACATTTTTCCATCAGGAAAGGTTGTTTTGTGACCCACATTTCAAGTTTTATAAAATTAGTAGTTATCCAAGTCAACATTATGTAAAATACAGTTTACCTAGAAAGTTTTTGATGATGATTGACAGGAATATTTTGCTTCCGGAATGTCTCTCTTCATGGTCCAGCAATAGTCAGCCAGCATACTGGGACTCCTTTTGTCTTGGCACCTCTGTTCCATCATAGAAATCTATTGTTGGAAACGTTCACCATGCCGGTCACTGACAGCCCCAACATTTTCTTGGAAGAAGTCCTGGTGGGAGTCCAAGAAGTGAAGTTTTAAGGACATATTGCATCCCATAGCTTAGTGTGATTTCACAAATTACTCCCTAGATCACAATAATTTTCTGATTTATGATTTCCAAGAAAAGAAGAGGAGACTTCTTGAATGACAAGGTACAATTTTTAATCATCCATCACTGATCTTATTTGCGGCCCTATAAAAATTCGTTTTTTTAAGTTTGGCATCACTAACTTTGGGAAATGTTACACTTCAAATGCATAAATGCTACAGAATTTCCATAAATTGTTTTCACAAATTGTTTCATCAGTCCTGGTTTTATATGCAGTGGAGGCAAATACACTTTTTCAGGCTTCACTGAAGATACATTTGACACATTGTTTTGTCCCGGAATGAGATGTATGTTTAAGCCATTGTTTTTGAATATAGTGAGACTTCCAGTCCCTGCTGTCCTATTCACATAAGAAACAGCAGACTTTAGTGACCCAAGTTGCATTCCAAGTAATAAAGCAATGACCTTCAAATCTCCACAGATATTCCAGTTAGATTTTTCATACTGGATTTTTTCAAACAACGGTCTCATATTTTCATAAATTTCTTTCATATCAGCAGCAAGTATTCACGGTACTTGGTTACCATTTACCATTTGTTACATTGGTGGCAAAAGAAGTTTCAGAAAAAAAACCCTGCCTGATGGAAAAATTCTAACATATTTGAATTCAGGAGGTGAAATACTACTAGAATCACCATTAAATATTCTTGTAAAAAAAATCATGTTGACCAGTGTTACCAAAAATGTATAGATGCCATTATTGCTGCACAAAGATCACACAAGATACATAAAGCAAAGGTTCACATACTTTTGCCACTCACCAACATGTGATATTGGATCATTTTCCTCAATAAATAAATGGCTAAATCTAATATTTTTAACTCACTTGTTTGATTTGGTTCTCATTATCTACTTTTATGTCTTATATGAAAATCTGAAGTAGTTTTAGGTCAAATATAAACAGAAATATGGACGATTCTGGACAAACGTTCAAGCACCATTGTAGATGTCGGTCCCAGAAGTAGGACCTGCATGTATAAGACATTCATGGTATATTCTGTGGAAAATCTCAGATAAGAATACTCCTTCAATGCACATCCCGATGAGCAATGTACTGCTGCTACCTAACATTTATCTACTGCTTTAGCCAGCAGGCTCCACTGTATGTGACAATACCCTCTGTTCCAGCATTGTATGAAGATGTCCAATACACATTTAATGTAAGTGCGCAAGGCTCCACCCGATTTGTAGTAATTCAAGCAGTTTATTTACCCCAATTCATTACA
Source organism: Eleutherodactylus coqui (assembly GCF_035609145.1). NCBI lineage: Eukaryota > Metazoa > Chordata > Amphibia > Anura > Eleutherodactylidae > Eleutherodactylus > Eleutherodactylus coqui. The sequence goes on along the minus strand of NC_089840.1, from coordinate 57,382,584 downwards.
TATTATTCTGTTCGCAGGTGAGTGCAGAAAATCCATTTGGTGCTGAACTGAGACTACAGTTGCAGGTCCCCGTTGAACTGAAAAGTAATACTATTTTGGAAGTACAATTCATCCAGACAACGCTGGTGGGTTCCAGTCAGATGTCCTTATGTTCATTCATAGTGTTAAGCAATTATTGAAATTCTCAGGTTGGGAATACCCAACCCAATTTTCAAAAAACAGTTTGAGAATCGGAATAACCAATTAGTGAAACGGCTTCACTAAGGGTGAGTATGGGTGTGTTTTCTTCTATGAAAGTAGCTCAGTTGTAAGCACTGCTGCCTTTCATTGATGGGGTTTTGGGGTTAAATTCCCTCAAGGATAACATCTACATGAACTTTGAAAAACTGCATCCAGATATTGCCCTTGGTAGAATTTGAACCTACATCTCCATCATTGCATAGCAACAGTACTAACAACCAAGCCACCACAGTTGTCCATTTGGTTCTACTGGAGGGAAAGAACAACAAGGAAAAACACAAAGCGATCATAAAAACCCAATCCAGATTTTGCCCTTGGTCAGGCTTGAACATAGAACTCTTTGTGTACTTATTATTTTTGTTATTCTCCATATTTTCCTCCACCAGAAGATAAACTGTGGTGGCTTGGTTGCTAGTACAGCTCCTTTGCAGTGCTGGAGTTAGAGGTTCAAATCTGACCTCGGACAACATCTGGATAGGGTTTTTCAAAGCTCATGCTGATGTTATCCTTGAGGTGATTCGAACATGGGACATCTGTACTGAAAGACAACAGTGCTAACAAGTGACACACTTTCATAGACACACACACACACAATTAATTGGTAAGTGGATTTTCTGGCGATTTTTGCTAAAAATCGGGTTATGATGCCCCGATCTAATTTTGCAAAAATTGGGGCAATTTTATCACTCGGTTGATCAGAACAAGCAACCCTATTTATTATTAGATGTACTATGATGTGTAAATTTACAGATGAATTTCAAAACATTTGATCAGCAGTCAGTATAAGTTTCACCTTTGTTACATAATAGAAATGTTCATGTTTTATTAATAGCAATAAGAAAGTAATGAGCCGCAAAACACTTCCGTAGAGAACAGGGAAATGCATATATCAGTGCACTAAACTAGGTACATTAATATGTAAATTGCGTGTATTTATGATGTTTGGGTGCTCACAGTTCTGTAGGACTTAGAGGACACTCAGAGAAGGAACAGGGAAAGTTACAGAGGGCGTAGATGTTCTGCTTTATTATGTAAGAGTGAACACTTCACAAGATGTACATAATTTAAAGGAGTTATCCAAGATTAGAAAACTGCATAGTACTAGATGAGCCTAAGGCACTGCACAATCAGTGCTTACAGGATCCTGAAATGTAAATTGGGTACATGCAAAAATATACTGTACATCTCAGAATGACACATCACAAAAATAGATATTTGCTAAATTGGGACCTTGTCCCATGAAAGCACGTTATTTCCTATGCAAAGGATTGTAGATAACTTACTGACCAGATGGTGTCCGATCCCTAGGACCTCCACTGATCTCGAACAGGACTCTGGTGCATCCCGAAGTGAGGGCAGTAGTAGTCAAACATGCACACCACTGCTCCATTTATTTTAATAGAACCACTGGAGATGGCACTTGGCTATCTATGGCAGTCCCATTGAAATGAATGCAGTAACGGTGCACATGTGTGACTGCCCTAACTTCAGGACACACCATACCCCATTCACGACATCAGTGGAGGTCCCAGTGATTGGAAACCATCTGATCAACAATGTATTCCCATGTAATCAACAAGTAATTGCCAATACTCACATCAGTTTTTGCCATTAATAGGGCTAACAACCTAAATTGTGTCAAATACACATTAGAGCCAGTGTAGCGGGACAGAGAAATTGCTCATGAGGTATCGGGGAATACAATACAGAGCAAGAAGTCAAGTCCAGTACAAACAATAACATAGCACAGTTTAATTAAGGATAGTGAAAATTAGAACTTATGGTAGTTAAGAACTTCAATGCAGTAAACGAATCATCACACAAAAGAACAATCGTTAAAATCTTCCTTGCAGGGTGCGAAACCACACATCTGCATGTTCTATTCTTGTTTCAAGAGAAAAATTACCCATGGGGGGGAGTTCAAATATAATCCCTCCCCAAAAATAAGCCCTAGCTACACTACATGGAAAAAAACAACAATACTCACCTAGCATCCAGCGTTAGGTCCCATCACGAATTATGTCATTCAATGAATGGCTGTGATTGGTTAATTGAGTGTTGGCTCTCATTGGCTGATGTGGCGCTTGATTAACCAATCAGAGCATTAGCTTGCTGGAGGTGAGGTATACAAGCCCCGCTACCAGGAAGAGCTGCTCTGTCTGTGTGCAGGAGGACATGGAAGCCTGCAGCAGCGACGGAGACCAGCACGTGGGACCCTGCTAGATAAGTATTATAAGACCCCCCCATCCTGAAAATAAGACACTGTGTCTCTTTTGAGGCAAAAATTAACATAACGGTGTCTTATTTTGGAGGAAACACGGTAGTTCAGATGCAGCCCAGTGTCTGTGCCTTATTACTGAGATAGCCATACATGCAGCAGCCACTGTTGCAATGTCACTAATGAAAGTCTCTGGTCTCAGTCCGGTGAAGAAATCTGCATTGGAGGTTTCGCCTAGAGCCACCGGCACAGTCGTGATTGCAGGAATTTTTCGCCTGGTAAAAATGTCAGACAGGTGCAGGAACTGAACAGACCCCATTATAGTCACTGGGGCCTGTTTGGCACATTTTGGTACCATTCCCCCGTGGATTCCATTTTCCTGCTCCTATAACGAGGCAGGAAAAAGAAATTCTAGCGCATATGTGAATTTAGCCTTAGTGTCCGCATACTTACTTGTGGGGACCGATCCTGGGTTTGATCCTGATGGCGAATTCTCCTTTAAGATGGTTAAGTCACTCCATCTTTGACAGGCTTGACCTTTGCTGCTTATCAATACTGCTTCCTGGAAGCATCCAGCACCATGGAGGAAGCCCTTCTGCAGTTCACCTAGTCAACTCCAGCACTCTCTAGGTACCAAACCCCCCCCAAACCCACACTATTTTAGCCCTGTCCACTTGCTGTGTAAGCCTCGTACAGGCTGTCAGTCTCTGAAAAATCAATTCCTTAGTGGTGGCCAAAGTTGACATTGCAGTCCCATAATAATGTAGTTATGACTGGTGGCATCTGCTGCACCAGTTTCATGGAAAGCCAGTTAACCCATCAGTATGTATTTGCAGTATAGGAGGAAATTGAGCATTTACAAAGACACACACAAGATATGGAAGAAGAAAGTCCATACAGATGTTGTCCTTGGTTGCATTTGAACTCAAGACACCCTTCCTAGAAGGAAAAGCTGCTAAACAATGTCCATATCCATACTATTGGGCGTAGTGTTCAAAGGGTGTGCATAATGGGTCTAGTATAATGTTCTCACTGTATTTATGGATACAATTTTTACTTTTTGAAAAGTTTGTTTTCTAATTCAGCCATTAATTAAATCATACCTTTCTTTTTTTCTAGAATTCAACTCTATGTATAAAGGAAACCCAAGCCTGCAGATACGGAAATCGACTCAAAGTAAGTTTTATGAAAACAATTTTGTAAGAATGGTTCATATAAAAGATTTTAATATTTATAAATAACCTCCGGGATCTTTCGAGGGTCTTTGAAATAAATGCAAAGGATTCCGTACATTAAATCTATATTACTATTTCTATACAGACTGATTTAAAGTGCTACATTCAGCATGTCAGGAAATGTTCATCTTATGTGCCTATGGAGTTCTATCAGATGTATGCTGAGAGTGACTTTGCTATCAGTCAATTTAGCCAATATATGTCAATATAACTCTACTTCAAGTGTATCGAAAGGTGGAATGGACTATGCTTTTCAATATAACTGGATCCTGCCCACTCATATCCCATAAAAAGCTGAGGGATTCAATTCACAAAGTTTGAGTTTCATATTGAATTTCACTCATTCACATTGTTTAGCAAAATTTTAATCATTTTCTATTAATAGGGAAATGAAGTATTAGTTACAAAAACACTTATGGACTTCCATAGTATCCCAACCTACTTTCTTTTTCACCTCTTTTCTGCTAACTTTTTTTGGGAAAGCCTAAGTAATGTGACCCATAGTAAAGTCAGGGCATATTTGAAGAACACTGTAGGAAGCAAGGCTGAAAAAAAACCAAAGAAAAAAATTGGCCCTGCAAATACATTGGCTCTGTTCACAAATGTCCAGTAAAATCCAAGATGGATTTCCCTATGCAGGAATTAATCAAAATACAGTTAGGCGTTACGACCCTAGATTGGAGTCTTCCTCTGGAAGTCAATAGCCACTGGCTTCAATTGGGATAAAACACATCAACCTGCCAACAGAAGTTAAATGAGCTAAAGTGAAAATGACCATTATTAAATGGATTTAAAAGAAATTATGCAAGATTATGCCTGGACGAAGCTAAGGGCGAAACGTGCGCATACCTTGGGTACATGGTAACTAGAGTTGAGCGAACGTACACTGCCGAGCTTGATGCTCATTCGAGTATTAGCGTACGAACGAGCCTCAAGGAGAGAGAGAGAAAAAGAGATGCATTTGGCATTAATCTCACCAACTATCCAACTGCTGACAAAAATGCAGAGTGACTCAAAAGGCCCAGAATGATGACATCTTGTAAAACGTCTCAATGACATTTCAGAGGATCTTCAAAAATTGACACATACTCTTTAATTCCTGTTTCCTTGCATGGAAAATAGGGCTAGTAAATAATCCCACTATTCTACATAACATTTTAAGCCTTTTTGTGCAACAACATTCAGTTCTTCTGCTTTTCATTATTTAGAATAAGGAACCCATGTGCCTTTTTATCTTGTGCAACATCACATCCGGAAAGGAAGAGATAAAGATAAAGATAACGACAAGATTATTTTTGAAAACTATTGATGAGGTAACATTGAATTCTCTTATACATTACCATACACAACATCTGTTTGCTCTTTTATTCTTGTTTGCTTCTTCCTCCACTCTTGTACAGAATTGGCTGGTATTTGTGGGTAGCACTAGTATATGACACATCTGAACCTCTGTCATTTGTACAGTGGAAACATATGTAGAGTTAGGCTGCCTTCACATCTATGTTGGAAACTTCGGTCAGAAGTTCCATCAAAATACCACAAAATACCGGAGGAATTAGGGCCTTTTCTTCCGGTAAAATGTCAGGCAGCTGAGCGGAAACCAAATGGACCCATTATAATCAATGAGGTCCGTTCGGCACTGTTCTGTTGCGTCATAAGATGGACCCGTTTCGCCAAGGGATTCCCCTTTCCTGCTCTCCGAACGGAAAATGGAATCCCCATCACAGATGTGAAGGCAGCCCTAGATCCATAGTGTCTCTATCAGTAGTTGAAAGGTTACCCAAGTCAAAGCTAGATCTGCAAAATGTCACCACACTTGCAAGGTTGGGAGTGTTTAGGATATAAGTATGTGCTTCCTTCTAGTTTTATGCTGACCCAGAGATATCTTATGTAAATGTGTTTTGTTTTTGTAGCTAATAAAGGAAACACAACAATTAAATGTCACTGGAGAAATTCTGTATGACCAAGCCTTGTATGTAAATCTAAAGGAGCCAGAACACAAGACACAGGTGAGCTGCAGAAGGTTTTTTATAATGTACATATTCTGGAGCACATTCATCAGACCTTTACATCTATGTAGCACCCTTATCAAAGAAAATAAGTGGATTTTGGAGAAGTGTGGGGGAACGTCCATTAAAAAAATGGAACGCATTTTTATTTTGTGTGCTATACAGTATTTCTAGTACCATACAATGCACAGAATGGCACCACAATATCCAAATACAGTAGTGCCTTGGCTTGCGAGTGCCTTAGCTCGCGAGCTTCTTGACTTGCAAACAGGCTCTCACCTGAATTTTTGCTCTGATTTAAGAGCAAAAACTCGGGTTACGAGCCTGCTCGCGAGTCAAGAAGCTTGCAGGCTTATGCTCAGGGGAAGGGGGTCTAATACTCACCTACCGCCGCCGTTCCAGTCCTTGCGATGGCCTGCAATGCTGCTGCAGGCTGCTGTGTCCTCCCCCACGCCGACAGAGCATTTCTTCTTGGAAGCGGTGCTTGAATACCCCGCTTCCAGCAAGCGAATGCTCTGATTGGTTAATCCAGCGCTGCATCAGCCAATGAAAGCCAGTGCTGGATTAACCAATTGCAGCCATTCAATTATGTCATTGAATGGCTGTAAGTGGTTAACCCAGTGCTGGCTTTCATTGGTGCTCTGTCGGCGTGAAGAAGGACACGGCAGGCTGCAGCAGCGACGGAGACCCCCGCTAGGACCGGAACGCCGGGGTAGGTGAGTATTGATCTTTGTTTTTTTACATGTAGTGTAAAATTTTCCCCATTGAAATGAACTGAAACGCCATTAATGCGTTCCCATAAGCCCATGCTTCATAGAACGAATTAAACTCTTAACCCAAGGCACCACTGTACTCAAACTATATAGGGTCTAAATACTAATAATACTATACAGTTCCCTAATCATAGCAACATACATTGCCTCAATAGGACTGCTTATACAAAGCCTAGATTGCAACGCTCAGGTTCCAGGTATTCAAGCTTTACAGACTTGTAGTTGTTGTTTAGAAGTACCTACATAGTAAATTCCCTTCCTAAAGAAACTAAATATTTCTCTACTTTTCTGCACCTTAGCTATTGATGTTTTGGTGGTCTCAAAAAGGCACATGATAGGTTTAGTTCTCACCAGTTTTTGCCTTTGTTCTCTTTTCCATTAAAACAGTAACAGATCCAAGATAATAGACCAAAGTACAATCTCTCCACGTGATATTCTCTGAAAATATTTATCAGTAATGTGACATATAAGAAATAAAAATCAATTAATTTATTGGCACGAATTGCACCATGATGCTACTCAATACTAGTTAGTGATCTTATAAGCAATGCAAACGGAGAGGAGGAACAATGTCTGTATACCGCCACCTATTAGAAGGCTGCCTTTTAATATGTGCAGAATAGAATAAAGGGGATGTTGCAAAACCCGTATGGAGTAAGTGGCCCAGAAAAGAGGCAGGGCCATTGAGGTTTGGAGTGTGCAAGAAATTCTAGGGGTGCTGCCGACCAGAAATCGCTCTACCTAAATGGGCGTGGGTATATGGAGGAGTGCAAAAGAAACCCACTGGTGGCTCGGTGCAACGCTCCAAAAGTAATTGAAAAGTCAGAACAGTTTCTTCTTCAATTGGTCAAATAGACAACCATCATTGGAAAACACATTTCGGGGCAAAACCCCTTCATCAGTTCAGCTGGATTAAATACTAAAAACTGTTGGAGACATGAGCAGTGAGAGGTCTCAACTGTCGAAGATGACACCGGCAGGGATCGGGGCTAAAGGATAAATATCTACTAGTGTATTGTTTTTGCACCATGCCTTCTAATAGTTGGCTCTGTCAGTGTTTTGTGCTATGGTAACCACTAAAAAGCATTCAGCCAAGCCTCATTAAAGCATCTGTTTTCTAACTTGTCATACCTGTTCCATCTTGATGCAAAGATTTCATCCTGCTCATTTCGTCTATGCTCTGCTAAACCCTCTCATGATGCATCAGCACATCATCATATAACCAGCTAGAGCCAGTACGATATCTGCCTGCTGGGAAGGCACTAAATATCATTACTTCCTATATTCGCCTAAATGAACTACAGACCATAAGTGTACAGTCAAGAGCATGAACTGTGATCTCCTTCATTATAACTGTGCACCAGGAGCCTCTAATCATCATTATTAGTAACTGTGATAGGAGTCTCTGTCCACCCTATGAAGAGCTTGTTTGGTAGAGTCCCTATAATATCATCACACAGGAATTATACTGACTGAAAAACTGACTTCTTGAGAGAAAGCCAAGTAAATCTCAGGTGGGCAGAATGAGATCACATGACCACCTGAGGAGAAGGACTCCCGGAAGTTTTTGATAGAAAGAAATAACTAACTTACATAATGAATTTTAAAGAAAATCGCCGGAATGACTATTTAAAGGGGTTGTCCCGCGGCAGCAAGTGGGTCTATACACTTCTGTATGGCCATAATAATGCACTTTGTAATATACATCGTGCATTAAATATGAGCCATACAGAAGTTATAAAAAGTTTTATACTTACCTGCTCCGTTGCTGGCGTCCTCGTCTCCATGGTGCCGACTAATTTTCGCCCTCCGATGGCCAAATTAGCCGCGCTTGCGCAGTCCGGGTCTTCTCCTGTTCTCTATGGGGCTCCGTGTAGCTCCGCCCCGTCACGTGCCGATTCCAGCCAATCAGGAGGCTGGAATCGGCAATGGACCGCACAGAAGAGCTGCGGTCCACGGAGGAAGAGGATCCCGGCGGCCATCTTCACCGGTAAGTATAGAAGTCACCGGAGCGCGGGGATTAAGGTAAGCGCTCCGGTAAGCTTTCTTTAGGTCCCTGCATCGGGGTTGTCTCGCGCCGAACGGGGGGGGGGGGGGGGGGGTTGAAAAAAAAAAAAACCCGTTTCGGCGCGGGACAACCCCTTTAACATGTTTTAATGTATTTTTTTTCGCAATGTTTCAAATGTCATCTAGACTGAATATATGCACGCAGTTCTATAATGGTATCCTTCTTGTTTTTTTTAAAGTCCTACAGTATAAGAATTCTTGGCATTTTCTCCCAATCTATCTGTTCTACTATTGTTTTTCAGTTATCCATTACGATTCTGAAAAGCAGAAAGATCGATATTCTGCCTGTAGTCATCGGTAGTTCGGTTGGGGGATTTTTGCTTCTCTTGATTATTGTTATAATTCTTGTCAAGGTAAGTTACAGAAAACAAATGACTAGAAACAAAATGCTCTGAAATTCCTTTAACACAATAGAAAATGAAAGGCAATTTAGAATTTCATGAATAGATGTTAATGAACAGAAATGACCAATTAGGAAACGCAACTGATTTGTTTTGGGCTGTTCACTTGGTCATCTAACCATACTTAGAGGGCCTATTGCAAAATTTAAAATGGGGTTCTGTCTTGCCACCTAAGACTGGGGGTCCTAATCATTTGTTTCCCCCATCGCACATTTCATAGAATCATAGAATGGTAGAGTTGGAAGGGACCTCCAGGGTCATCGGGTCCAACCTCCTGCTCAGTGCAGGATTTACTAAATCATCCCAGACAGATACTTGTCCAGCCTCTGTTTGAAGACTTCCATTGAAGGAGAACTCAACACCTCCCGTGGTAACCTGTTCCACTCATTGATCAACCTCACCGTCAGAATTTTTTTTCTAATATCTAATCTGTGTCTCCTCCCTTTCAGTTTCATCCAATTGCTTCTAGTCTTTCCTTGTACAAATGCGAATAGGGCTGATCCCTCTGCACTGTGACAGCCCTTCAGATATTTGTTGACAGCTATTAAGTCTCCTCTCAGCCTTCATTTTTGCAGGCTAAACATTCCCAGATCCTTTAACCGTTCTTCATAGGACATGATTTGCAGACCATTCACCATCTTGGTAACTCTTCTCTGAACTTGCTCCAGTTTGTCTATGTCTTTTTTTAAAGTTGGGTGCCCAGAACTGGACACAGTATTCCAGATGAGGTCTGACTAAGAAAGAGTAGAGGGGGATAATTACCTCACATGATTTAGACTCTATGCTTCTCTTAATACATCCCAGATTTGTGTTTGCCTTTTTGGCTGCTGCACCACATTATTGACTCATGTTCAGTCTATGATCTAATTGTATACCCAAATCTTTTTCACATGTGCTGCTGCTTAGTCCAATTCCTCCCATTTTGTATTTCCTTTTTCATTTTTCTTGCCCAGATGTTGGACTTTGCATTTCTCCTTGTTAAAGGGGTTGTCTCGCGCCGAAACGGGTTTTTTTTTTCCATAGGCCCCCCCTTCGGCGCAGTACAACCCCAAAGGATGTGTTAAAAAAAATTTTTATTACTTACCCGAATCCCCGCTCTGCGACGTCTTCCTTCTTCCTTCTTCTTCCTTCACCAAGATGGCCACCGGGATCTTCACCCACGATGCACCGCGGGTCTTCTCCCATGGTGCACCGTGGGCTCTGTGCGGTCCATTGTTGATTCCAGCCTCCTGATTGGCTGGAATCGGCACACGTGACGGGGCGGAGCTACGATGACGACGCGGGACCAGCTCTCCGGCATGAGTGGCCCCATTCACCAGGCAGAAGACCGGACTGCGCAAGCGCGTCTAAAAACGCCAGAAGACAGTAAATTTAGACGGATCCATGGAGACGAGGACGCTAGCAACGGAGCAGGTAAGTGAATAACTTCTGTATGGCTCATAATTAATGCACGATGTATATTACAAAGTGCATTAATATGGCCATACAGAAGTGTATGACCCCACTTGCTGCCGCGAGACAACCCCTTTAAATACCATTCTGTTAGTCGCTGCCCACTGTACAAGCTTTTCTAGATCTTTTTGAATACTCTCTCTCTCTTCCCTAGTGTTAGGTAATCCTCCTAGCTTTGTGTCATCAGCAAATTTGATCAGTTTCCCATCAATGTAAACCACTTGGGCTGAATTCTCACCCACTTGTTTGCTAACTGATTCCTCTAAAGATGGGAGCCGTGTACAGGTACTTGCTAACTAATAGAAAGGCAAATTAGACCAACGAAAGTAGTTCAGTCAATGGCTATTCTTCCTGATCCCCTTCAAGCACATGCTCGCTGGGCTCGGATTGGCTGAGGACGCATGTTTCTCAATAGGGAGAAAGGAATAAGCTGCTGCCAGACAGCTATGGTAGTGGCTTATCTCCCTTGAGGATAAAAGGATTGTGCGTATTGAAATCCAATAGGCCTGATCAGATAAAACAAGCTCTTACATATAGTCTTTATGGTCTTGCATAGTATACAGTGTTCCAGAAAAATAAAATTGAGCTGCTATTGCCTGGTGTCCAAAGGAGCAGCCCATCCTAACACAGTTAGAGGACAGTACAGAACATGTAGTACCACACTATACTGTAGAGAGGCGCTACTAGACAGGCAATCAGTGTATTCTCATCAGTAATACAAGCGTTTTACCAGTGAAATATTCATAATGATTGGCTGGATTTTCCAGCAAATTGCAAATGCTGCAGATCCGGACTGTCTGCAAAATTGTACAGTATGTTGAAGGTGGTTTCAATTTACAATGGCCTGGGAAAGACCACTGTATGCTGAAAATATTGTATCCTGTAACTTGAGGGATCACTGTAATGTAATTTCTCATTTTAACCCTTGTTTTTCACAGTGTGGTTTCTTCAAAAGAAAATATAAAACATTTGAAGTGAATGAGGTGGAATGAAATGCTCCATGCCGAATATTGTACAAGAAAGAATACATACCAACTATGACTAGTTCCAATATGAAGCGAGAGCTAAGAGAGATTCAGACTAATGTAACATGAGCTATACTATACTATCAGAAAACTAAATTGAAGATTCTAAAGAAAAGCATTGTGTTTTCAAAGAAAAACCCTTTTTAACTGTATAACCCAAGAGACTTGGGGGTTTAGCCACTTCTCAAACACATAAAGTAAACATGTGTCTCAGGAGCCAAGTCTGCTCCATACCCGATGGCCATCAGATGTTTCTAACAGCCGCCAGAAACTGCAGCAATCGGAGTTAGCGCTGATCATGATGCAATCGGGGACTAGCACTGCAGACTGAAGCCTACTGAAGGCTCTCAGATATGCCATGCATAGATGCCTGTAAAGCCCTGCGACAGATAGGGCTTCATAGGCAACATTCAAAACACCTTGTGCTGTATACTGCAATACATTAGTATTGCAGTACATATTAAAAGTGATCACAAGTTCTAGTTTCTTGTGGAGCCTAATTAAAAGTGTAAAAATTAGAGATTAGTGAGCACGCTCGGTTAAAGCAGATAGTCAAGCGAGCATCGCTCTTCTCGAGAATCTGCATACTCGTCCGAGCAAATGCGGGGGAGAGTGGTGGAGAGCTCCCCCTCGCTCCCCCTTCACCGCTACCCCACTGCATTTGCTAGGACGAGTATGCAGATATTTGAGAAGAGCGATGCTCGCTCGAGTATCTGCCTTAACTGAGCGTGCTCGACCATCCCTAGTAAAAATAGTTTAATAAAGCTTTTCCCATAAAAAAAACTAAAACATTTAAAAATCTACATATTTGGTATTGCTGTGTTCGTGAAAGTCTGAACTATTACAATTTCACAATATTTAACCCACACAGTGAAGGCTATAAAAAATAAAATACAAAATGCCAGAATTGTTTTGTTGTCCTGGCTCAAAAAAATCTGAATGCAAAGTGATCAAAAAGATGTATGTATCCCAAATTGGCAGTAATAAAAACTCAAGCTCACTTCACAAAAAAAAGCCCTCACAATCGAAAAATAAGAACGTTGTGGGTCTTCAAATATCGCAACGGAAAGGCTATTTTGTTTTAAAAAAATGTTTACTTTTTAAAAGCAGAAAAACATGAAAACGTATGTACATGTGGTATAACCGCAATCGTAAGGTCCCAAAGAATAAATTGAATATGTCATTTTTACTGCACCATGAGCGCTGTAAAAACTAAACCCCTCCCGCCATTTTTTCTTTTTCATTTCTCCTCAATTGAAAAGTTTTTCTGTACATTATTTGGTGCATTAAAAGGTACCAAAAGAAATACAACCTGCCCTGCAAAACACAAGCCCTCAGTGTAAAAACGAAAAAGCTATGGCTTTTGGAATGCTGGGATGAAAATAAAATCTCTTGTCGTGTAGGGGTTAAACAGGGGCATCTATATAGATACATAGACATTTACTGTAGGTGGTCTAATGGCATACCTAGAAACCAGGAGGACCCATAACAGGGATGAAAAGGGTCCCTCATTATAGTGCAAGTCTGGTGTTCTATGCCAGTTAGCACACACTAGTTTAGCTGTTGAGCGGCCATGTTGACGATGAGTCCCCCCGTCTTATCCATTGTAAGATTTTGCTCTAATCCATCCATAAAGCAATGTATATATATAGCTAGAGTCACTTGTAGGTATCCTAACTGTTTTTTGATTATTAAAGTTTTTGCAAGTTTTTTTCGCTTTACTACCAGACTGTGTGAACAGAGAGGCATTTATACGCTCAGTACACAAAATCAGGCTGTTAAAAAAGCCAAGTAGGAATACAAGAATACTAAAAGAAAAATAAAGCTTCCTCGAAATTTCTGGCCTAACAAGTCTGTTTCTATGTATATGCAACTTGGCTTGGTTATTCATGTTATACAGGCATGCACACGGTTGGTCAAAAGGTTTAGAACATCTCCATTTTTCCAGTTATTTTTGACATGAACACAGTTTAAGTCCATAAAGTAACGTGAAATGGTTCAAAGGTTCAAAAGTAAGTTAAAACCATAAAAATAATATGAAAAATTAACCTGAAATGCAACAATAGTCTCAATTTATGATTTCCAAGGAAGACGTCAAGGACAGCTGCTCTGCAGCACAGAAAGTAAATTATGCCTTAACCCCTTAGTGACGAAGCCTGTTTGCGCCTTAGTGACGGAGCCAAATTTTGGAAATCTGACATGCGTCGTTCAACGTGGCATAACTCCGTAAAGGCTTTACATATCCCAGTGATTCTGACATTGTTTTTTCGCCACATGTTGTACTTCATTTAGATTGTAAAAATAGACCGATATAATTTGTGTATATTTATTAAAAGTACCAATATTGGAAAAATTTTGAAAAAATTGTCATTTTTTCACATTTTCAACCGTAATATCTCAAATATGTCCAAACATACTGTACAAATTTTTGATAAGATATGTATTTCCATCTGTTTACTTTATTCTGAATGCACACTTGAAAAACTTTTGTGTTTTTTTTAACCATTTAGAGGACGTACAAATTTAACATTACTTTTCAGCATTTTGAGGAGCACTTTGTTTTCCTGCACCAAGCCAAGTTTGCAGAGGCTCATAAGTGTCAGAATAATAGATACACCCACAAATGACCCCATTTTAAAAACTACACCCCTTAGTGTATTCACTGAGGGGTGTCATGAGTATTTTGACCCCACCAGTTCTTTTCAGGAATTAGTTCAATTTAGGGGACAAAAAATAAAATTTCATATTTTTGCAAATATGTCATTTTAAAGACATATTTTTTTCCTATAGAGCCCATGAAAATGAGGATTTACACACCAAAATGGATACCCCCGTTTCTCCCGTGTTCAGAAACATACCCATTGTGGCCCTAATCTTATGTCTGGATGCATAACGGGAGCCAAAATGAAAGGAGTAGTCGGTGTCTTTCAGAACATAAATTTTGCTTGAAGGCGTTTTAGGCCCCATAGCACTTTTGTAGAGCTCTTGAGTGGCCAAAACCAAAGAGAACCCCCACAAGTGACCCCATTTTGAAAACCTGACCCCTTAATGAATTTATCTAGGGGTGTACTGACCATTTTGACCCCACAGTTTTTGAATGAATTCAAGCCAAGCAAAAGGAAAAAATTGTGATTTTCATTTTTTGTCAATTCTGTCATTTTAAAAACAGCTTTTTTTGTACAGAACACGCATGAATGAAGCCTTTCATCCCAAAATGGATACCCCTGTTTCTCCCGTGTTCAGAGACATACCCATTGTGGCCCTAATCTTATGTCTGGATGCACAATGGGGCCCAAAACGAAAGGAGTAGTCGGTGGCTTTAAGAACATAGATTTTCCTTGAAGGAGTTTTAGGCCCCATAGCACTTTTGTAGAGCTCTTGAGCGGCCAAAATCAAAGAGAACCCCCACAAGTGACCCCATTTTGAAAACTAGACCCCTTAATGAATTTATCTAGGGGTGTACTGCCCATTTTGAGCCTACAGTTTTTGAATGAATTGAAGCAAAGCAAAAGGAAAAAATTGTGATTTTCGTTTTTTTGGCAATTCTGTCGTTTTAAAAACTGCTTTTTTGGTACAGCACACACATGAATGAAGACTTGCACCCCAAAGTGGATACCCCTGTTTGTCCCGTGTTCAGAGACATACCCATTGTGGCCCTAATCTTTTGTCTGGATGCACAACGGGGCCCAAAATGAAAGGAGTAGTCGGTGGCTTTCAGAACAGAAATTTAGCATGAAGGTGATTTAGGCCCCATTGCACACTTGTAGAGCCCTTGAGCGGCCAAAACGACAGAGAACCCCCACAAATGATCCCATTTTGAAAACTAGACCCCCTAACGAATTTATCTAGGGGTGTACTGTGTATTTTTACCCTACAATTTTTGAATAAATCTAAGCAAAGCAGTAGGAAAAAAATTACAAATTTCATTTTTTTGGCAGTTGTATCAATTTAAAAACTGTTTTTTTTTGTACAGCACACATAGGGATGAAGACTTTCACCCCAAAATGGATACCCCTGTTTGTCCCGTGCTCAGAACCATACCCCTTGTGGCCCTAATCTACTTAAAGGACGCATGGCTAGGCCTATAATGGAAGGAGCACCCGTTGGATTTTAGGGTACAACGGAATAAATTCCAGGCCCCATTGCCCACTTATAGAGCCATTGAGCGTCCAAAACTATAAAGAACCCCCACAAATATCCCCATTTTAAAAACTAGACCCCTTAACGAATTCATCTAGGGGTGTACTGCGTATTTTGACCACACAGTATTTGAATAAATTTCAGCAAAGCAGAAGAAAAAAATTACAATTTTCATTTTTTTGGCAATTTTGTCAATTTAAAAACTTTTTTTTTTGTACAGTTTACATAGGAATGAAGACGTTCACCCCCAAATGGATACCCCCGCTTGTCCCGTGTTCAAAAACATACCCATTGTGGCCCTAATCTACTTATAGGACACATGGCAAGGCCTGTAATGGAGGGAACACGAGTTGGATTGCAGGGCATAACTGAATAAATTCCAGGCCCCATTGCTCATTTGTATGGAATAAAAATTGACTCCCTAAAATCCCCCCCCCCCCTCCCGCCCTTTTCGGCGTTCCCCAAATCTTAGATAAAAGTAATAATGTGAACTGTGTAGTATTTCCAAAGACGGATAATTATGGAGGCTGGTTGGGATGGGCACATGGGGCAATAAAACCGGGTATCCCCCCTCCTCTCATGCTTTTTGGGAGTCATTTTTTGACCTCAGTGGCGGGTATGGGGTGTAAAAAGTGGCGCTCTGTGAGTCTCCCTAAGCTTGATGAGGTGCGGCGGTCTCACACAGAAGGCGCTCAACAAGCTGCTCCTGGAACTGCAGGAAGGCGAGCGTTCCCGGGGCTTCTTGTAAATTGCGTATTACAGGTAGCGGTCTGAATAACGCCGGACTTACGCAGCCGTAGGTGGATCCCGGCTGTGAGCCCGGCTGTGACCCTGCGTACGGCCGCGTAATGTACTGCGCATAACTGCGTACTTACACGGGCGGTCATGCGCAGTACACTTTTTTTTGTTGTTTGTATTTCCCGCACCGTCGCTTAGCGATGACGCGGGTACCCGCAGCCCGTATACAACGTAGTTGCGTATGGGCTGCAGGTATATCCATGACCATGGAGCACAATGGGCTCTATGTTGCCGATATCCGCGGTAAAATAGAACCTGCTGCGTTCTCTTTTCTGCGAGTGGATTACACAATTCCAACCCGCTAATGTGAGCGGAATTGTGTAATCCAATGCGATTGATCTGCGTATTACCGCGGATCAAATGCATGCAGAATCCGTAATTCCTATCCGGTCATGTGAGACCAGCCAAAGGTAGATCGCTACCATTTTTCACGTGACCGGGGACCGCTCAACGAGGCCACCCGTCACTGCTCCAGGCTCTCGGCGACCGTTGGTCGCCGAGAGCAAGGAGATATTAAGTTTCCTGTGCTCCCCGACTCCTGCGCATGTGTCCGGTGTTTTGCCAGCGGTCGCATGCGCAGAATACGGGAAAGTTCACGGAAGAAGATTGCGTCGGGGTGCAAATATGGAGGCCTCCGGTAAAAATTTTTATCTCCTCTCACCGATCGCATCAGTGAGGGGAGATGAAGCTTCACCTTTTTTTAACTTTTACGTGATCGCCATTATTCTTTGGATAACGGCGAACACGTGACCAGGAACCGCTCACCGCAGCCCCCCGTGAAATCTCCAGGCTCTCGGCTAAGTTTTGTAGCCAGGAGCAGGGAGATTTTAAAAAACCACGGCTTTTGCGCATGCGCCTGCCACATTGGTGACGGGCGCGTGCGCAGAAGCTGGGTTGAGGTCCGCGGATAAATCCGCAGGCCTTAGGTACGTCATTTCATCCTCCCTCACGGATATGATCCGTGGGGGGAGATGAAACACAAGCTTTTTTTAACTTTTTAAAACTTTTTTTTTACTTTTTGCACTTTTTTTTTTTTACCTTTTACCCCTTTTTTTATTTATTTTTTTTTACTTTTTGCACTTTTTTTTTTAACTTTACATGATCACTGTCATCCATTGGATGACAGTGATCATGTCTCTGGTGACATCCCTCTGCTCTTGGCTACACATGGCAGCCAGGAGCAGAGCAATTTTGAATTTCCCGGGGCTCGAGCCCCTCTGTGCACGCGCCCGATGTCAATCATCGGGCGCGCATGCGCAGACGGGGATTTCGGGTCCCGGGACATCGGGACATCGCAGAGGACCGGGGGTGAGTATCTTCACCTTCCCTCATGGATCCGATCCATGAGGGGAGGTGAAACTTTACTTTTGTTTTACTTTTTAAACTTTTTCGCGATCACCGCTATCGCAATGGATAGCGGTGATCGCGGGCCCGGGGACCGCTCACAGTGGTCCCCGGTAACACCTCCTGGTTCCCGGCTACCTTCAGGAGCCGGGAGCCAGGAGATTTTAAATTTGCCGGGGACACCCGGGCTTCTGCGCGTGCGCGTGACGTCATCGTCAGGCGCGCATGCGCAGAAGGCCGCCGGCGGGTCCGGGAGGACCAGATCTCCGGGGGACACCGCCGACAAGCCGTGTGAGTATTTTCAGCTGCCGTGATGGATCCGATCCATCATAGCAGCTGAATTACTACTTTTTTACACTGTTTTCTTTACTTTTTTGCGATCGGCGCTATTCATTTTATAGCGCCGATCGCAATGCCGGGGGGGACTGCCCGCATCCTGGGATGACAGCTCCATGCTGTCGGCTACCTGCGGGCACCGACAGCATGGAGCTGTCACGTCCTCAGGCCAGTGGGCATCAATCCAAAGAGGATGCATAAAACTACGTCCTCTAGGATTAAGGCCCACTTTCTGAGGACGTAGTTTCCCGATGGGGCCGTCGTTAAGGGGTTAAAGTTGGATGCAAACTATTCCTACAGGTGTGTCAACTTTTATAAGTAAGAGCTTAAACAGATAAAAGTGTTTGCGGAGCTTTTTGTACACATGAAATTCACGGTTATAAAATGTGATGACACAAAGCCATTGATTTCAAAGGATATGTTCACATGAGCATGTTTAATGGGGTCTAATACTCACCTACCACCGGCGTTCCGGCCCTCGCGATGGCCTGTGGTGCTGCTGCAGGCTGCCGCGTCCTCCTCCATGCCGGATTTTTTTTTTTCTACATATAGTGTAGTTAGAGCTTAGGGGGGTCCAGAGCATATTAATGGCATTTCAATTCATTTTAATGTGAAAATTGATTTGATTTATGAGTGTTTTGGGTTAAAAGCTCCATCACAGAACGAATTTAACTCTTAACCCAAGGCACCACTGTTCTTAATACATCACACAGGGTTTCTGTAGGCGAAAGGATGGTCCCTAAATGTGTGACACAAACTGTCAAACATGGAGGAGGAAGCGTGAATCTCTGAGGCTGTTTTGCTGGATCCAGAGTTGGCAACTTGCACAGAGTGACTGGCACACTGGACGAAAAGGGCTACCACAGCATTTTGATATGCCATGTAATACCCTCTGGTGTACACCTAGTTGGTCAGGGTTCATATTACAGCAAGACAAGAATCCAAAACATACTTCTAGGTTATGTCAGAACTACTTAAAAAGACTAGAAGAAACCAGTAGGCTTTAAAGAATGGAATGGCCTACACAGCATCCAAACTTAAACCTCACTGCGCTTGTTTGGGATGAACTAGACAAAAGGGTGAAAGCAAAGCAACTCACAAGTGCAGCACATTTGTGGGAACTTCTGTAACAATATTGGGAAGACATTTCTGAACAATATCTGAATGTAGTTGTAGAAAGAATGCCTGGATTGGGTAAAGCTGCTGAATCAGCTAGAGGGGACTACTCTGAAGAGTCAAAAATCTAGATTTAATTGGTGCAAAAAGTTAATCCATTATTTATAATGAAAGCACAGAACAAATAAACAAGTTAAGATGAATTCAAAGTACATTTGAGACATTAAACTGTGTAAATATCAATAAAAACTGGAAAAATTGAGGTGTTCTAAAATTTTGGACTGGCAGTGTATGTATATGTAAAGTATATACAGGGTGTACTCAAAAAGACTGATCCAGCGCTCGTATATCTCAAGACTGATGTCCTATATTGAAATAACAATAACATACTTGAATAGGAAAGCATGGATGGGCTACACAATTATATGGCACATGGGCCAGAGCATCGATTTCAGTTTTGTATTGTTGCCCCTGTATGAGATATAGAGAGTAAAACTCAACTGCAAAGTTGAAGAGTAGCGTATGAGAAGCAGAAAATCCACTTTCCGCTTCTCTCTAAGTCCCGTGGGACCACTGCTATGACTGAAGTAAGGAAAGTGGTTTCCTTCTGCTATGATAAATGCATGGAGCTGTTTGGCAGTGCAGTCCAGGGCTGACACGATCATTGCAGGCCTGTGTTAGTGAACTGCAAAACACCAATTTAGTGCAGATCCAATGCAAATTACTAGTAAGAGCACAACCCACTCATGTGGGTTGGAATTTGGCATGATTGCCTCATTGGACTCATGTTCATTCCAGGGACTGTCAATGCAGATCGGTGCCCGAATCTCCTGCAGACAACTGTGGATGACTTCCTGGATGATCTGCCTCTAATATAGCAGAAGGACACCACTTCAAGTACCCCTTCTTTATTTCAGTCATATCAGCGGTCCCACGGAACTTAAATAGACAAAGAAATTGCTATTCTTCAACTTTCAAATTGGGTTTTACTCTGCATCTTTTACAGGGGCACAACTGAAAACTGAATTCCATTTTCTGAGGTCCCCAGGGGCCCGTGCACCATACCATGCATCCATATCTCCTTGCTCAAGTACGCTATTGTTATTTTAATATAGGACACTGACATATAGTGCTGGATCGGTCTTTTTGATTACACCCTGTATAGTATGTAATATGTTTCATGTTCCATTTTCATTAGAGACTTATATTGTATTGTTTATTATCTATGGATAGGTGATAAATGTCCATAACTGTAATAAGTAATTGCTTAATGGATGTTCCTATTAAAGATATTTATGGCTTATACTGGATATGTCATTACTGGAGGTTTTATTATACCCTGGCAATCCCATGCTCCTTTTGCTATAATAGCTTATGGTAGGTATGAAATGTCCAATATATTAGCAGCACCACATTGCTTCTTAGTGCTCTACACTGTGCCATATCTGAGTTCCTCCACCTGGAAATGTTTGACAAAATTGACAATAGGTGTTACCATTGCGCTTGTCAAAGGGTTCCCGTTACACACTGCCACCTTTTCCAATCATTGCTGGCAGTGTCAGATTGTGTGGACACACAAAGGAGGAACCTCCCAGCTAGCCATGTGTTTGACATCGCTTCTTGCTCCACGTATGTACCAAGCACAAAAAATAATTCATGCCCAGTGTAGGTAAGAGGTAAAATGTTGATGCTTTATTAATGAAAGATTGAAAAATGATGACGCAAATTAGAGCCGAGAGAAAGAAAAATAATTACGCTTATGCATTTCAATTTGGTTCTAACTTGGATCGTCATTTTTAATCTCTTATTAATAAAGCATTGATATTTTACCTTTGACCAGACCTGGACAGTAGTTACTTTTTGCACTTGCTATGCAGTGGTATAGCCTTTGAGGGCTCATTCAGACGAGCGTGTTTATGTGAGTACATATGTCCGCACAAAGCCGTGCCTATCGGAACCATTGGTTCCCTATGGTGTGTTCACATGTCCTTGTTTTACAGGCATGTAAACACCTGCACCTGCAAAACAGAGGACATGCGTGCACCATAGGTCCATGCTGCGCATCAATATTCTCCGTGGGGAGTCCCCTTGTCTCTGAACATTGTGACAGCACTGTAAAGAATCCCCTGCTACAGCTGTCACAGCTGTGGCAGAGGATCGCAAAGCTCACCCATTGATTTCAATGGGTATGCCGCTGCCGGTGGTCCCATTAAAAGCAATAAGATGCCGATTTCCCCTGCAGTGATTTTCAGGGAAGAGCTTTAAATATAAGCCCTTCCCTGAAAAATCATCCCTAGCTGTAGTAAAAATTAAAAAAAATATATACTCACCTGTCCGCCACTGCCAGGGCTCAGGCGCGTCTAGCCGCTTTTTCTCCCTGCACTGCTCTGAAGGTCTTTCAGCGCTCTGCCATTCATCAAATTCAGCCAATCACAGGCAGTACTCAGCCAATCAGACGCAGTCCTTTCAGCAGGCGGGGATTTTAAGGTGAGTATATATTTTTTTTATTTTTTTTACTACAGCTAGTGAGGATTTTCAGGGAAGGGCTTATATTTAAAGCTCTTCCCCGAAAAATCACTGCAGGGGTAGATGGTAGGCCATTGCTTTCATTGGGGCTGCCGGCAGCAGCAGCAGCCCCATTGAGGGCAATGCTGCACGGAGCTTCGTTTACATGTGTTAAGGCACGTGCGTGGACGCACAGATTTGTGCGCACCTACACACATGCAAATGCATGCTTGTGTGAAGGAGGCCGGGGAATGAGATTAGTAATGGCCAAATGGTGCATTGTCAATTTATTCGTGCCTTTAGAAAAACAGAGAAACAATACATTTCTCTAAGAAAAGATGTTCTAGAATGGCTACTTCCTGAAGGACACAAATAGTAAAACAGAAATGTCAAGAGAGCTGACAGTACCTTTTTTAAACTAGCCGGAAACTTGTCTGAACTAATTTTTTAGGTTACACAACCCCACTTTATATCAATTACATCCTTATGCAATATGTTAATTGCTGGTATATATATCAAATGGGAATAATAGGTTCTGAAATTATATGTTCTCTGCTAAAACACTTTCTACTAAGATGTTCTTGCTTCCACATTGGTATAAAGCACTGTCCATGTGCTGTACATTACTACTTGTCCTCAGTATACCTAGGACTTGACTCCACCAACTTACTAGATGTTCTCTGTAGTGCTGACTTGCAGAATCTGTAGAACTGGTTCTCAAGCATAGATAAATATGTTTATACAGCCATATCCTCATGTAGTGTAATACACCCAAAGGCAAAAGTACACCACACCCAAATCCAAAGAGAATGCTCTGGCATGAGTAACATAAAATATCTAGGGCAAGTGAATAAGTACAGTTGCTTTTTGCAAGACAGTCATCAAAATGATGGGTTGAGGATAAACTGTTTTCGTTAATTGGCCGTAGAAGACTATGACTGTGAATAACAAGAAGGATCTACACAAATCTGTATATCATGTGTATGGTCATCGTGATCTCTTCTATTCATGAGCAAAGCCAGGATGAAGTGCTTCCGTGTCTCATGCATGGATTTCAGGAAGTCCTCTTATTGTTTCAAGAAACCAATCTTGGTATCGGTATGCGTTTCACAAATATGAAGAGATGGCAAACCTACAGCAGCAATGAGGAAGATGGGGGCATGATCGAAACCTTTACATAATTTACAGGAGAACTGCAGGGAGAGTGGGGGCATAGTAGAAACCTTTATATATGTTGCATGAGGAGTGGAGGGAGATGGCGGGACATGATGGAAACTTTTACATATGTTACAGAAGGAGTGAGAGGAGATGGGGGATATGATGCAAGCCTTCATATATGTTACAGGAAGGGAGAGGAGGGACATGATGAAAACCTTTATATATGTTACAGGAGGGGAGAAGGGAGAGGAGGACATGATGGAAACTTATATATGTATGTTTTAGGAGGAGTAAAGGGAGAGGGGGACATGATGGTAACCTTTACATATGTTACAGGAGGAGTGAGGGGAGATGGGGGACATGATTTAAGCCTTCATATATGTTACAGGAAGGGAGAGGAGGACATGATGGAAAGCTTTATATATGTTACAGGAGGAGAGAAAGGAGAAGGCGACATGATGGAAACATTTATATATGTTACAGAAGGAGAGAAGGGAGAGGAGGACATGATGGAAACCTTTATATATGTTACAGGAGGAGAGAAGAGAAAGAGGAGACATGATGGAAACCTTTATATATGTTACAGGAGGGGAGAAGGGAGAGGAGGACATGAAGGAAACTTATATATGTATGTTTTAGGAGGAGTAAAGGGAGAGGGGGACATGAGGAAACATTTATATATGTTATAAGAGGAGAGAAGGGAAAGGGAGAACATCATGGAAAGCTTAATATATGTTACACGAGTAGAGATGGGAGAGGGAGGACATGATGGAAACCTTTATATATGTTACAATAGGAGGGAAGAGAGAGGGTGACATGATGGAAACCTTTTTATATATGTTACAGGAGGAGAGACGGGAGAGGGGTACATGATGGAAACCTTTATATATGTTACAGGAGGAGAGAAGAAAAAGGGGGGTTATGATGGAAACCTTTATATATGTTACACGAGGAGAGAAGGGAGAGGGGGACATGATGGAAACCTTTATATATGTTACAGGAGGAGAGAAGGAAGAGGGGGACATGATGGAAACCTTTATATATGTTACAATAGGAGAGAAGAGAGAGGGTGACATGATGGAAACCTTTTTATATATGTTACAGGAGGAGAGACGGGAGAGGGGGACATGATGGAAACCTTTATATATGTTACAGGAGGAGAGAAGGAAGAGGGGGACATGATGGAAACCTTTATATATGTTACAATAGGAGAGAAGAGAGAGGGTGACATGATGGAAACCTTTATATATGTTACACGAGGAGAGAAGGGAGAGGGGGGACATGATGGAAACCTTTATATATTTTGCAGGAGGAGAGAAGAGAGAGAGGGGACATGATGGAAACATTTATATATGTTACAGGAGGAGAGAAGAAAAAGGGGGGTTATGATGGAAGCCTTTATATATGTTACAGGAGAAGAGAAAGGAGAGGGCGACATAATGGAAACCTTTATATATGTTACAGGAGGAGTGAAGGGAGAGGGGGGTTATTATGTAAACCTTTACATATGTTACAGGAAAAGAGAAGGGAGAGGGGGGAGATGATGGAAACCTTTATATATGTTACAATAGGAGAGAAGAGAGAGGAGGAACATGATGGAAACCTTTATATATGTTACTGGAGGAGAGAAGGGAGAGGGGGGTTATTATGTAAACCTTTACATATGTTACAGGAGGAGAGAAGGGAGAGGGGGACATGATGGAAACCTTTATATATGTTATAGGAGAAGAGAAGGGAAATGGCGATATGATGGAAACCTTTATATATGTTACAGAAGGTGAGAAGGTGAGCTGATTTTACCAGTCACAGTGTTCCTCCTCACCTTGCAACACGTCACCTGGCAGCCTCTAGTGAGCTCCGAAGAAACGTTTAAGACCTGTTCTACGCTGAGCACTTACACTGGTTAAAACTGATTATTATAGTGACTTTGACATTAATAATCTGGTTATAAAAGATAATTCAACATGTCTAGGGCCATCTATAGAACAATCCCACTCAATGTCAGATCTCTACTATCTGTAAAGGATTCCTTCTTTCACTCTCATCTTCTGAGCCTCTAAAAGGGACTTGTATGAGTTGCAGAACAGGTCACAGCGCGTTGAGAAGTCTAATTATATATTCATATGTATGTATGTAAACCAGGTTTTACTCAGCACCACGCCTAAAACAAAACTGAATTTGCTAGTATGATCTTATTGTATGCTTACCCTGTTACCATAAGCATCAAGTTCAAAGAATCGGCACAGGGATAATAAAGAGCTCACATTCTATCTAGTGGTAGAGTTTTCAACAGGGTATATAAAGAGGGATGAGGAGAAAGTAGAGCCAAAGAGAATCCACACTGGAAAGATTGTCAGAGATAAAAAGGACAGGCACCTATCATGTGTTTTCAGACACGTCATCCTGAGGTATCATTATATCATTCCTTTGGGCTTTGTACACATTGGCATCATCACTTCCATTGTTCCCGGGTCATGAGAAATAAGGATGGTCATTTTATGATGGATCCTATTGACTTATAATTTGTCTGCCATGTTTCTTTTATTACTAATAGAATAATGCAGCATGCTACATAACTCTCATCAAAAAAACAATGGAAACTTGACCAAAATGGTTAGGCGATGATGCGGGAGAGCAGGAGTTTTCGGAAAAAAAAAATCTGTACTGCACATGTCCAAGGGCGAGCCATGCAGACTATCCACAGTACAGAAGAGAAGACCTAATGACAGGTGCATGTGGACGCTGGCCGGGCGCAGGGTCATATTCTTCTATTGGCCCGGTCGTGTGCCTTAAGGCTTTCGTCTGATGTTTCCAGATTTTTGTCCATCCCCTGTATCTTTATCTTTGTATATGTTTAGTGCTACAAATAAAAATACATAACTGCACCATATTGTTTGCACATACTTACAAGCAACTTCCAATGAACTAGTCATTCTTGTCTTGCTCCACTTAAGCAATGTTTCATGATGACACATGAATACACGGAAGATTTAATTACAAGGCGATGCCCTTCTTGGCAACTGAAAACTGAAACATTTAATCTCGTTGTGATGAAGAATGTTTCAGTGAGCAATGATTACCGGATTCTTTAGACCAGGAGAACTGGTTGGTCTTCTCTTTGATGTCACCCAGCAGTATATATTCAGTACTTGCTTGCAGCCAGTTAGTCAGTCAGCTGTACTTACAGCAGATTAAGCTTCGAGAGAATTATACCTTGGCTGTCCTTCCTAGGAGAAAAAGAAGGTATGTTACGCTTACTATCACTTACTACGCAAATGTATTATTGTACAGTATGAGATTTGTTGGACGTTGTGTCTGTAGAGCAGCTACCAAAAGACTAGTTTGTAGTTTTAGTTCACCACATTGTTGCTCTGTCTTAAAACAAAGGCACTAAATATGACATTGTGCGGGAAGAAATGTATTTTGTCCTTAAAGGGGTATTCTGGTGATTCAAAGTGAAAGTTATATGCTTCATAAGGTGATGTGATGTTACAATATATTGTGGGCTTATGACCTGTAGGCTCTGGTTTATACTGCTCAGGTATGCTCAGTACCTTCAAATTCTGTGATGGCAAGACAGATTGTACAGTTGTGAATGTGTAGTTATAAGTAAATGGCAACGGGGCATTAAGGGAGATGTGGTTTTTGCACTCCCCGGAGGTCTTTTGAAATAACAATGTGGAAATCTCAAGCTGGCTGATATACAGAGAGGTTGGCAAAAAATGTACTGGAATTCAGTTGGATGACTTAAATGGACTTTTTAAATATTGGCAATAAAAGTAAATGTTAGGGAATTTTTGAAAATGTTGCCCAGTCCTGGAATACCTCTTTAAGTAAAGACATCACATTGTTCTATCATATACACAAATTAAATAGCTAAACAGGTAAAGCAAAACCTTGATGTAGGACTTTTACTTACACATTATCAATCTTTCAGAAAAATGCATAGAATGAATTGAATCAGTTCACCATTTCATACACTGAACCACATTTTTTTTCTGCCTTTACTTATGGATCAAAAGTATTTTATTGAAGAACTACAAGGTACATAGAGGAATGAGTTTAAATTCAAGATATGCCTCAGCAGTTATATGATATAATTGCTTATTAAACTCAAACTACATAGCTCTTCCAGTTTATTAAACACTAACAATAATAAGAAAAGCAACAGGTCAACGCTCACACCAGGTGTGTCCAGACCTTAACTCAATAGCATGGCAACATTTGAGGAAACTGAGGGAGGAAAGAGGGAGGAGGTGTTAGGGGAGGAGGGGGGGGGGGGGGGGGGGGATCCCGACACCCTGAAGGGCTTGAGCCTCTTATAGTAATATTTTGACACCAGATTCCTCTGCCTTTACTTAAAATAGGTCTGAACAAATTTTCATTAGTCTAATAAATCATAATTTCTCTTCTTTTCCAGCTAAGAATGCAGATCTTTGTGAAAACTCTTACTGGCAAGACCATCACCCTTGAGGTGGAACCCAGTGATACAATTGATAACGTGAAGGCCAAGATACAAGACAAGGAGGGTATCCCACCAGATCAGCAGAGATTGATCTTTGCTGGGAAGCAACTTGAAGATGGCCGCACCCTATGTGATTACAACATCCAGAAAGAATCAACCCTTCACCTTGTGCTTCGTCTGAGAGGTGGCATGCAGATCTTTGTCAAAACCTTGACTGGAAAAACCATCACCCTTGAGGTGGAGCCCAATGACACAATTGAAAATGTGAAAGCCAAGATACAAGACAAAGAGGGTATTCCACCTGATCAGCAGAGATTGATCTTTGCTGGCAAGCAACTGGAAGATGGCCGCACCCTATGTGATTACAACATCCAGAAAGAATCTACTCTCCATCTAGTTCTTCGTCTGAGAGGTGGCATGCAAATCTTTGTTAAAACCCTAACAGGCAAAACCATCACCCTTGAGGTGGAGCCCAGTGATACAATTGATAATGTGAAAGCCAAGATACAAGACAAAGAAGGTATCCCACCAGATCAGCAGAGATTGATCTTTGCTGGGAAGCAACTTGAAGATGGCCGCACCCTATGTGATTACAACATCCAGAAAGAATCAACCCTTCACCTTGTGCTTCGTCTGAGGGGTGGCATGCAGATCTTTGTCAAAACCTTGACTGGAAAGACCATCACCCTTGAGGTAGAGTCCAGTGACACTATTGAAAATGTGAAAGCCAAGATACAAGACAAAGAGGGTATTCCACCTGATCAGCAGAGATTGATCTTTGCTGGGAAGCAACTGGAAGATGGCCGCACCCTATGTGATTACAACATCCAGAAAGAATCTACTCTCCATCTAGTTCTTCGTCTGAGAGGTGGCATGCAAATCTTTGTTAAAACCCTAACAGGCAAAACCATCACCCTTGAGGTGGAGCCCAGTGATACAATTGATAATGTGAAAGCCAAGATACAAGACAAAGAAGGTATCCCACCAGATCAGCAGAGATTGATCTTTGCTGGGAAGCAACTTGAAGATGGCCGCACCCTGTGTGATTACAACATCCAGAAAGAATCAACACTTCACCTTGTGCTTCGTCTGAGAGGTGGCATGCAGATCTTTGTCAAAACCTTGACTGGAAAGACCATCACCCTTGAGGTAGAGTCCAGTGACACTATTGAAAATGTGAAAGCCAAGATACAAGACAAAGAAGGTATCCCACCAGATCAGCAGAGATTGATCTTTGCTGGGAAGCAACTGGAAGATGGACACACTCTATGTGACTACAACATCCAAAAAGAATCTACCCTTCATCTAGTTCTTCGTCTGAGAGGTGGCATGCAAATCTTTGTCAAAACTCTAACAGGCAAGACCATCACCCTTGAAGTGGAGCCCAGTGATACAATTGATAATGTGAAAGCCAAGATACAAGACAAAGAAGGTATCCCACCAGATCAGCAGAGATTGATCTTTGCTGGGAAGCAACTTGAAGATGGCCGCACCCTGTGTGATTACAACATCCAGAAAGAATCAACACTTCACCTTGTGCTTCGTCTGAGAGGTGGCATGCAGATCTTTGTCAAAACCTTGACTGGAAAGACCATCACCCTTGAGGTGGAGTCCAGTGACACTATTGAAAATGTGAAAGCCAAGATACAAGACAAAGAAGGTATCCCACCAGATCAGCAGAGATTGATCTTTGCTGGGAAGCAACTGGAAGATGGACGCACTTTATGTGACTACAACATCCAAAAAGAATCTACCCTTCATCTAGTTCTTCGTCTGAGAGGTGGCATGCAAATCTTTGTCAAAACTCTAACAGGCAAGACCATCACCCTTGAAGTGGAGCCCAGTGATACAATCGATAATGTGAAAGCCAAGATTCAAGACAAAGAAGGTATCCCACCAGATCAGCAGAGATTGATATTTGCTGGCAAGCAGCTAGAAGATGGTCGTACTCTATGTGACTATAACATCCAGAAAGAATCAACACTTCACCTTGTGCTTCGTCTGAGAGGCGGTATGCAAATCTTTGTCAAAACCTTGACTGGAAAGACCATCACTCTTGAGGTGGAGTCCAGTGACACTATTGAAAACGTGAAAGCCAAAATCCAGGACAAAGAAGGAATCCCACCTGATCAGCAGAGATTGATCTTTGCTGGCAAACAACTAGAAGATGGTCGCACTCTATGTGACTACAACATCCAGAAAGAATCCACACTTCACCTTGTGCTTCGCCTCAGAGGTGGTATATAAATCTCTGTTACTATTTGAATTTGACAAGACCATCACACTTGATGTGGAGTGCAAAAAAACTATTAGGAATGATAAAGCCAAGATTCAAGACAAAGAGGGCATCCTAGTAGATGAACAGAAATCGATGTTTGTTAATATGGAACTTAAAAAGTAATTTAGTGCAACATCCAGAGTTTATCAAAACTCTACTTGGAGTTTGTCTACAAGGAGGCTAAGAGATGGATTCTGAAAATACAAATATAGACATTAGAAACAATTGAATTAATGGTTTGCCTTTTTAACTTTCACCCTCACTATATTGGTTTAAATGTTCTTATGGGTTCTTTTAAAGGTACCAGGCAGTATGTGGTCTTTATTTTTTGAATAAAAGAGTTTTATTAAAAAAAAAACAAAAAAAAACTTAATTGCATTTATTTCTTATTCATTACAATGAATCATTTTAAAGTGTTGCATGAATTAAATTCCAATTTATATTTTCAATTACAGTTAAATAAATACCCAAAGGAGAGAACTAGAGATGAGCGAGCATACTCGCTAAGGACAATTGCTCGATCGAGCATTGTCCTTAGCGAGTATCTCCCTGCTCGGTGAGTTGCGGCCATGAGCAGGGGGGAGCAGGGGGGAGAGAGGGAGAGAGAGATCTCCCCTCCGTTCCTCCCCGCTCTCCCCCGCCGCTCCACGCCCACCACCGGCAACCGAATCTTTGCTCCCGAGCGGGCAGGTACTCGCTAAGGGCAATGCTCGATCGAGGAATTGCCCTTAGCGAGTATGCTCGCTCATCACTAGAGAGAACCCTTTTCTCTTCTTCCCATTGAGTATTGTAGTTACCATTCCAATTGAAGGATAAAAAATTTGCTTTAATGATTGCTCCCAACTTGGCTCTTTACCTCATCTTGAGACTTTCATCTTGATGATGGCTGCATCCAGGCTTCCAGAGTTTGGTGTCCTTTACAAAAACTGGTGACCCACTTGTGCTATGCTGTTTGCATAACTCCCATTAAAGTGAATTTGAGTTAAGTAAACACCTTTGCTGTTTACACAACTTCTACTCACCTCTATAGGAGCTACAGAAAGAGCCTTGATGGGAGCCTAGATACTGCAGCCAGTGAGGCAAGAGCATCGGGGCAGTGTAAGGGGCTGAGATGGGAATACCCCTCTAGGTCACTATCTCATAGAAGATGTTCCACTGCTATTTAATTTTTCACTCTTGCCCATTTGGTTATTTTTTAGTTCTCGTCCGTTAGCGAACAGCTAATCAGTGAAAGTAGTTTGATTGCTTGGCAGTCTAAGCTTCAAAGGAGCTGTTAATCTGTGGGGAGCCTTGGAGGCAGTGGTAGGGTGGGGAAAGTGTGTGAAAATGAGTTGTGGCTTGAAGATATCTTCATGACAATTTGGACCCATATACAGAAGAAAAGAAGATCATTTATCTCTGGGGATACAGTGTATTATTATCTACTTCTGGAGACACAGTGTGTATTATATTTTATATTGGGCACAGTGTAGATTGCTATTTATTTCTGGGGGCAGAGTGTATTATATTTCTGGGGGAACGTTATATTATAATTTATTCTTGGCGTGCACTGCAGTATATGTTATTTCTGGGGCACGGTGGGTGGCATTATTTTCAGATGACACTGTGATGCTGTTATTATCAGAGGAGCCAAAGACATCTGGACTGCAAACTTCGCCAAGGCAAGAATTATCTGGAAAAAATCATGAAGGTCTGACACACATAGAGAAGAAAAGGAGTCACTCATTGTCATTGTGTTCTCTGTCTCTGACTGCGTCCACAACATTCAGGTTTGCTATACTACAAGTCTCAGCATGACAGTACCGCGTTAAGGTTACACTGGAAGTGCTTTGATGTACTAAGTATACCAAAGCATTAATGACAAGCCCAGTATACAACATACGGCACCATCTTTCTTTCTCTCTCATTGTTGCTCTCTTTCTTTTTGTTCTCTTACTCTTCCTTTGTGTTTGCTCAGTCTCCCCATCTCCTGTTTTCACTCCCTCTCTCCTTTATAGGTTAGACATGCCCTCTAGGTTAGCAATGCCCTCAAAGGTCATGCCCATCATCCTATGAAAGGTTCTCCCAGGTTGATGTCTCTGTGCATGCCATGATTTTTTTCTCGTGATCCTATGTGTCTGTGTATTGTCACATTGACTAATATAGTCATGTAGTATTCTGTCTGAGTATAGTCCATTTTTTACTCGGACAGCACAAGGACTAAAAAAACAGTAGTGTGCCACTAGCCTAAGCCCTCTGGTCTACTAGCAACATTTTGGGCTGTGTCCTGTCTGTGTAATACCATAGACAGAACACGGCCCCATTATAAGCTATGAGACTATACACACACACATTTTTTCACAAAGACCCATAGTCAGTGTGAAAACACTCATGGCATGTTCTATTCCTGTTTGTTTCACGGATAGGACATGCATTGCATGAGAATGTGCCATGTCTGTGTGTATCGGACAGAACACGAACTATGGTCCATGGCTGTCCAACATGAGTTGCATCCAAGTCTCTCAAGAGCAACTTGCAGTTGGCTAGTGTTCCTTTAGCCTAAGGCTAATGAATTTCCAATATGGTGGCAATGAGGAGATGTGAATATCTGGATTGCATTGTGTAGTCACTTGCATGCAGTATATGCCAGGTCAAAGATCATTCAAGAGTTTATATATTTATATCTATATACATGCAAAAAAATGTAGACATTACATACAGTAGTAGGGACCACTTCTAAAGAGCAGTTCAACATTTACTAATATAGCTAACAACTTTGGTCAATAAAGGTCCAATTTTATGTAAAGGGATGTCTGGTCTGGACAACTCCTTATTGCTATAAAGGTTCACCAAGAAAACAATGGGGAGATTTACTTAGCCCCATGTACCAGAATCCTGACTCAAAGGCTCATTTACTTACATCAGTGTTTCACACACTAGTCTAAGTAAAGGTTCATTTACACACAACGATTATTGCTCAAAATTCGTTCAAACAACCGAAATGAGCGATAATCGTTACATGTAAATGCCGCATCATGCACCTTTCGTCTGAATAATGATTTTACGGTGAATTTAAAATCCATTCTTAAGCCGCAGAGAGATAAAGTGTGTCTCAATAGACCGCATGCTGCGCTCTCCACGTGAGCCAAGAGATTACATTGTAACCTGCCAGCAGAACCTTGGTGAACAATGCAGCTGTGTGCACAGCTGGATGTGGGATTAATCACATGCTGGGCTCTACAAAAGCTCCTGGAGGTCCTTTTATGTGCAAATGAAGATGATAAAGTGTTAATGGAAAGTTAGTGGTCATTAACACTTAAAGGGGTTGTCCCGCGCCAAAACGTTTTTTTTTTTTTTTCAATAGCCCTCCCGTTCGGCGCGAGACAAACACGATGCATGTGTTGAAAAAAAAAAACGGATAGTACTTACCCGAATCCCCGCGCTCCGGTGACTTCTTACTTACCTTGCGAAGATGGCCGCCGGGATCTTCACCCTCGGTGGACCGCAGGTCTTCTGTGCGGTCCATTGCCGATTCCAGCCTCCTGATTGGCTGGAATCGGCACACGTGATGGGGCGGAGCTACGAGGAGCAGCTCTCCAGCACGAGCAGCCCCATTCAACACGGAGAAGACCGGACTGCGCAAGCGCGTCTAATCGGGCGATTAGACGCTGAAAATTAGACGGCACCATGGAGACGGGACGCCAGCAACGGAACAGGTAAGTGAATAACTTCTGTATGGCTCATAATTAATGCACAATGTACATTACAAAGTGCATTAATATGGCCATACAGAAGTGTATACCCCAACTTTGTTTCGCGGGACAACCCCTTTAATGCAAAAAGATCACTAAAACTTTCAATCTTTCAATGGTTCAATCAATTGAAAGATTATATTTGCGTGTAAATGGGCCTTAAGGCCTGCATCTGGTTACAAGCGACAAATATATTACTAGGTGCAAGCTTTTAAAAACATTTGTTTAATCTGGCGAAAGCCAATACCAGGTAGGAGCCAGAGTAGGTTTTTGCTAAAATTTATGCCAGTTTTTGGCTTAGATTATAGTAAATGTGGAAACACTCAAATGGCCTAGGATACTAAAAAAATTAAACTTTTCAACTTTACTATTTACATGTGTTGTCTTGTTCATTCCCCATTTCCTCTCACTGGAATAATAGGCTCTGAATTAAAGTGAAATATCAAATGCCAACTGCCTGACTGATCAGGACAAGTGCGTGTAGCTGTAGTTCAATGGGGGTGTCCTCTCTCCTTAAGAAAATACAATGCCATTCCCTGACCCACTCACCCCATAGATGTCTCTACAACCTTTTTGGGTGCTCTCCTAAAGGAGAGGCGACACCCCTCTTGACCTACGTTACAGGCATCTCACCAGCCAAGCCGGAAACCTACTACACACTGATGAGGGGCAAACACCCCGAAACAGCTAACTGTGTCGTTTTCTGGCTTGGTTTCCTATTCCTAATCAGTGTTTTACTGACTTGTTAAAAAGTTGTACACTGATAGGTGGCGCTGCAGAGCTATTGTTCGATCTCCCTTATTTGTAGCTGTAGTGTAACTATTACTATACTTCTATAACTTTCTATAATAAACAGAAAATATAGAGTAGATCCTGTATAGGAATTACACTGTTATTTTACTGACGTACCACTAGATGGCATTTAACCCCTTAAGGACCTGGCCTATTTTGGCGTTCAGGACCAAATGATTTTTGGTATTTTTCATCTCTATTTTTCAAAAGCCATAACTTTTTTATTTTTTCGTTGACGCGGCTGTATAAGGGCTTGTTTTTTGTGTGGTGAACAGTAGTTTTTATTGGTACCATTTTTGGATACATAGACTACATTGTAAAATTTTTATTATTTTTTTTATGGTCGTAGTGAGAGAAAATGCATCAATTCTGCCATAGTTTTTTTTTTTAAGCGTTAATTATGCAGCATAAATGACACACTACATTTTTTCTGCGGGTCGGTACGGTTACAAAGATACCAAAATTCTTATATTTTTTTAGGTTTTTTCACTTTACCACAATAAAAAGCCTTTTTTTGGAAATTATTATTTTTTTCTAAACTTACTGCATTCAAAGTGCTATAACTTTATTTTTCCATGGACGGAGCTCTCTGAGGCTTATTTTTTGCGAGACGAACTGTAGTTTTTATTGGTACCATTTTGGGGTACACACATTTTTTTTTTATTACTTTTGTTGCGTTTTTTGGGAGGCAAAATGCTAAAAATTAGCATTTTGCCTCAGTTTTTTAGCATTTTTCTAAACGCTTTTTGCCGTGCAGGATAATAAGCATGTTCAATGTATTGTACGCATCGTTACGGACCTTTGATACCAAATATGTGGGATTTTAATTTTTTTTTATTTTTTCATGCTAATATAAGAAAAAGCATAAAAAAGGGTTTTTAACATTTTTTTATTTTTTGTACTTTATTTTTCTTTTTTTTTACACAGTCTGTGTCCCTCTGAGGGACTTTCGCTGCAGCACTGCAGATCGCTTCGATAAGGCATGGCAGGACTTCTCTCCTGCCATGTCTTATCGCTTACTGTAGCGATCATAGGCTATGGCAATACAGGACGCCGGTATCTGGCGTCCTGTTGCCATAGCAACCAGCCGGGCTCTCGCGATATTATCGCTAGAGCCGACTGGAGTCAAAGAGGGAGCGCGCTCCCTCTGTGAACCCTTTCCCTGCCGTAATATACTTAGATTGCGGCAGGGAAGGGATTAACAGCGGGGGGGCTCCTCCGATGCCCCCCGCTGTGGCAGCGGGATGCCGGCTACTAGTGACAGCCCATGACGTAAGGGTACGACATTTTGTGGGAAGTATCCTGCTCCCATGACGTACCCTTAAAATCGGAGATGAGATACACACTTCACCTTGTGCTTCGCCTCAGAGGTGGTATATAAATCTCTGTCACTATTTGAATTTGACAAGACCATCACATTTGATGTGGAGTGCAAAAAAACTATCAGGAATGATAAAGCCAAGATTCAAGACAAAGAGGGCATCCTAGTAGATGAACAGAAATCGATGTTTGTTAATATGGAACTTAAAAAGTAATTTATTGCAACATCCAGAGTTTATCAAAACTCTACTTTGAGTTTATCTGCAAGGAGGCTGATAGAGATGGATTCTGAAAATACAAATATAGACATTAGAAATAGAGATGAGCGAGCACCAAAATGCTCGGGTGCTTGTTGCTCAAGTTGAACTTTCCGCGATGCTCAAGAGTTCGTTTCGCGTAACGAACCCCATTGAAGTCAATGGGCGACTCGAGCATTTTTGTATATGACCCATGCTCCGCTAAGGTTTTCATTGGCGAAAATCTGGAAAACCCAAGAAAGTGATGGAAACGACACAGAAACGGATAGGGCAGGCGAGGAGCAACATGCTGGGCTACATTTCAGGTTCCCAGGTCCCACTATTAAGCCACAAGAGCGGCAAGAGTGCCCCCCCCCCCCAACAATTTTTACTTCGGACAAACCCTCATTAGCAAGACACACCTTAGCTAAGCACCACACTACCTCCAAACAAGCACAAGCACTGCCTGCAGGACACACCCCTGCCTCTTCTCCTGGGTTACATGATGCCCAACCCCCCCTCCCCGCACGACCCAGCGTCCACAGCGCACACAAAAGTGTCTCTGCGCAGCCTTCAGCTGCCCTCATGCCACACGCTGGCTGCATAGCCACACCACCCTCATGTCTATTTCTCAGTATATCTGCGATGAGGAGGAACCGGTGGCACACACTGCAGAGGGTTGGCAAGGCCAGGCAGCAATCCTCTTTAAAAGGGGCGTGGCGATAGCCCACAATGCTGTACAGAAGCAATGAGAAATCCAATGCTGTGCCACCTCCGTCAGGAGCTGCAAACGTGGGCATAGCAATGGGGAATCCATGTGCCACACAGTATTCATTCTGTCAAGGTGTCGCATAGCTCAATCGACACCGCAAGGGGAAAGTCATCTGCACTCTGCCCCCTACCCAAGTCAGTCAGTGTCTTTGTGCCAGACAGGTCAAACACCGCGATGGGAACTAAGTGGGCACCAACAGCATAGGTGGGTCCTAGGCAACCCAAGACATGAACAAAAAATAAATCTGAGTGGCCAAACATGGCAGACTTGCACCGCGCCCACGACATAGGCCTTGGCCCACAGCTTCAGCAATCATTGGCATGAAGCGGACTTTCACTGCACCCAGGACATAGGCCTCTGCACAAACCCTCAGCAATCGCGAGCCTACAGCGGACTCCAATGCTAGCGTAGCTGTGCACGTCTCATTAGCGCTGTATTGCTCCTGTAGTTTGTCCCAATGCAGTGCCACGGATAGTAGAGCTAACGTCAGATTAAATACAGGTGGGCTTTGGCCCACACTGCATGCCCCAGTCAGACTAGGGTTTTTATAAGTATACACAGGCAGGTACAACTCCCCTATGTGAAGTCCCTGTGGACCCACAGCATGGGTGGGTCCCAGGAAGCCACCGGCGGTACATAAATAAATCCCATTGCAGTGCCCTGGACAGCAGAGCTAACGTCAGATAAAATGCAGGTGGGCTTCGGCCCACACTGCATGCCCCAGTCAGACTGGGGTTTTTTATAAGTAGACACAGGCAGGTACAACTCCCTAATGTG
The DNA here is from genome assembly GCF_035609145.1 of Eleutherodactylus coqui. Lineage (NCBI taxonomy): Eukaryota > Metazoa > Chordata > Amphibia > Anura > Eleutherodactylidae > Eleutherodactylus > Eleutherodactylus coqui. The sequence goes on along the minus strand of NC_089840.1, from coordinate 57,345,396 downwards.
AAGTCCGTGTGGTCTGACAGCATGGGTGGGTTCCAGGAAGCCACCGGCGGTACATTAATAAATCCCATTGCATTGCCCTGCACAGCTGAGGTAACGTCAGCTAAAATACAGGTGGGATTTGGCCCACACTGCATGCCCTAGTCAGACCGGGGTTTTTAATACATAGACACAGGCAGATACAACTCCCTAATGTGAAGTCTGTGTGGACCGACAGCATGGGTGGCTCCCTGGAACCCACCGGCGGTACATAAATATATCCCATTGCAGTGCCCTGGACAGCAGAGCTAACGTCTGATTAAATACAGGTGGGCTTCGGCCCAAACTGCATGCCCAGTCAGACTGTTTTTTTTTAATAAGTATACACAGGCAGGTACATCTCCCTAATGTGAAGTCCGTGTGGACCGACAGCATGGGTGGGTCCCAGGAAGCCACCCGCGGTACATTAATAAATCCCATTGCAGTGCCCTGCACAGCTGAGGTAACGTCTAATTAAATACAGGTGGGCTTCGGCCCAAACTGCATGCCCCAGTCAGACTGTTTTTTTTTAATAAGTATGCAAAGGCAGGTACATCTCCCTAATGTGAAGTCCGTGTGGACCGACAGCATGGGTGGGTCCCAGGAAGCCACCGGCGGTACATTAATAAATCCCATTGCAGTGCCCTGCACAGCTGAGGTAATGTCAGATAAAATACAGGTGGGCTTTGGCCCACTCTGCATGCCCCAGTCAGACAGGGGTTTTTAATACATAGACACAGGCAGGTACAACTCCCTAATGTGAAGTCCGTGTGGACCGACAGCATGGGTGGCTCCCAGGAACCCACTGGCGGTACATAAATATATCCCATTGCAGTGCCCTGGACATCAGAGCTAACGTCTGATTAAATACATGTGGGCTTCAGCCCAAACTGCATGCCCCAATCAGACTGGGTAATCTTTTTTTGGGCCATGTACGTGGAACACCGCGATGGGAACACTTAGTGCACCCATAGTATGCACCGACCCTTGTAATACTCCTGTAGCTAAGGTATACGCACACCCCACTAACAGTTATGTTGCAGAAGTCTAGGGAGACCCTATTAACACTTCTGTATTAACAGTATAGATGGACCCCAGTAACATTTCAGTAGCTGCAGTATAGGCAGAGCACAGTATCAGTTACATTTCAGTAGTAACGGTATCGACAGACCCCTGTAACATTTCCGTAACAGCAGGATAGGCATAGCCCAGTATTAGTGGGATTTCAGTATTAACAGTATAGACAGATTGACAACACCTTTGTGGAAAAGCTAGTATTTTCTAAGACAAGAGAGGGGCATTTGATTGCAATGACAAGGATACTCAAGGTACTGACAGTCTGCACTCCTTCTCATCTCAAGCTGTAAAATGGAAAGGCTTCATTCATATGGTTTCCGTTGTCCATTTCAAAGTGTTAGCAAATAGCAATCCAAGTTTTCGGCTACTACCACGCAAGCATCTTTCTAAGGAATTACCAACGATGATCATAAGTAAAGGCCTCATCATCCGTCAGTCCAAAATAATTCAGACAGTATGTGGTTCTCAGCTGGCCTGCTTCCATTTAGGATCGGTACCTGCTGCAACTCTGTCCCTTGCCCTGCAGGGATGCTGTGTCCTATAGTCACCTGTATTCCGACCTCAGCTGTACGCTAATCTTTGGACTTAGCAGTACCAACAAGTTGGAAGCCACCATTGCTCTACCAGTCGGCTGAAAGCTTCAGCTAGGGATAACGGAATACTACCGCGGTTGTACTTATTTGGTTTTCAGGATGTGGCCAGGATTCAGTGGGCCGTGGCGGGGGGTGGTGGTGGGCTTTCTTATTGTGTCGTTTGAGGTGAAATTCTTGGACTGCCGCCAGACAGACCACTGCGAAAGCATTTGCCAAGAATGTTTTCATTGTTGGAGGAGGAGGAGGGGGGTGTTTTTGAGGCAGTACGTGTCCTGTCCCCGTGTCCGTGGTTATATGCACCTTACCAGTAACCGCGTTGGTGGGAAAGTGGTCGCGACTGTGGACCTATTAGCGCGGTTTTATTTAGTTGGTTTTCGGAATGTGGCCAGGATGAAATGTGGAGTGTGGATATAGTAGCGCGGTTTTATTTAGTTGGTTTTCAGAATGTGGCCAGGATTAAGTGGGCTGTGGTGGGGGGCTTTCTTATTGTGTCGTTTAAGGTGAAATTCTTGGACTGCCGCCAGACGGACCACTGCGAAAGCATTTGCCAAGAATGTTTTCATTGTTGGAGGAGGAGGAGGGGCATGTTTTTGAGGCAGTATGTGTCCTGTCCACGTGTCCGTGGTTATATGCACCTTCCCAGTAACCGCATCGCTGAAAAGTTGTCGCGCCTGGGGACCTAGTAGCGCGGCCACCATCATGCCTTTGGGAAGCCTCAGTTTCCACAACCCTGTAACATAGCAGTAGCAGCAGTATAGGCAGAGCCGAGAATTAGTAACATTTCAGTGGTAAAAGTATGGACAGACCCCAGTAACATTTCATTGGCAGCAGTAGGGACAGATCCCACTAACATTTCATTTGCAGCAGTATAGACAGACCCCAGTAACAGTTCAGTAGTATAAGTCTAGACAGACCCCAGTAGCATTTCATTTACAGCAGTATTGACAGACCCCAGTAACATTTCAGTAGTATCAGTTGCGATATGCCCCAGTCACATTTCAGTTCCAGCAGTGCAGACAGACCCCAGTAACATTTCAGTAGTATCATTAGGACAGGCCCCAGTAACATTTCAGTAGCAACAGTATAGACAGACCCCAGTAACATTTCATTTACAGCAGTATTGACAGACCCCAGTAACATTTCAGTAGTATCAGTTGCGACATGCCCCAATCACATTTCAGTTCCAGCAGTGCAGACAGACCCCAGTAACATTTCAGTTCCAGCAGTGCAGACAGACCCCAGTAACATTTCAGTAGTATCATTAGGACAGGCCCCAGTAACATTTCAGTAGCAACAGTATAGACAGACCCCAGTAACATTTCATTTACAGCAGTATTGACAGACCCCAGTAACATTTCAGTAGTATCAGTTGCGACATGCCCCAGTCACATTTCAGTTCCAGCAGTGCAGACAGACCCCAGTAGCATTTCAGTAGTATCATTAGGGACAGGCCCCAGTAACATTTCAGTAGCAATAGTATAGACAGACCCCAGTAACATTTCATTTACAGCAGTATTGACAGACCCCAGTAACATTTCAGTAGTATCAGTTGCGACATGCCCCAATCACATTTCAGTTCCAGCAGTGCAGACAGACCCCAGTAACATTTCAGTTCCAGCAGTGCAGACAGACCCCAGTAACATTTCAGTAGTATCATTAGGACAGGCCCCAGTAACATTTCAGTAGCAACAGTATAGACAGACCCCAGTAACATTTCATTTACAGCAGTATTGACAGACCCCAGTAACATTTCAGTAGTATCAGTTGCGACATGCCCCAGTCACATTTCAGTTCCAGCAGTGCAGACAGACCCCAGTAGCATTTCAGTAGTATCATTAGGGACAGGCCCCAGTAACATTTCAGTAGCAATAGTATAGACAGACCCCAGTAACATTTCATTTACAGCAGTATTAACAGACCCCAGTAACATTTCAGTAGTATCAGTTGCGACATGCCCCAATCACATTTCAGTTCCAGCAGTGCAGACAGACCCCAGTAACATTTCAGTAGTATCATTAGGGACAGGCCCAAGTAACATTTCAGTAGCAACAGTATAGACAGACCCCAATAACATTTCAGTTCCAGCAGTGCAGACAGACCCCAGTAACATTTCAGTAGTATCAGTTGCGACATGCCCCAGTAACATTTCAGTAGCAACAGTATAGACAGACCCCAGTAACATTTCATTTACAGCAGTATTGACAGACCCCAGTAACATTTCAGTAGTATCAGTTGCGACATGCCCCAGTCACATTTCAGTTCCAGCAGTGCAGACAGACCCCAGTAGCATTTCAGTAGTATCATTAGGGACAGGCCCCAGTAACATTTCAGTAGCAATAGTATAGACAGACCCCAGTAACATTTCATTTACAGCAGTATTAACAGACCCCAGTAACATTTCAGTAGTATCAGTTGCGACATGCCCCAATCACATTTCAGTTCCAGCAGTGCAGACAGACCCCAGTAACATTTCAGTAGTATCATTAGGGACAGGCCCAAGTAACATTTCAGTAGCAACAGTATAGACAGACCCCAATAACATTTCAGTTCCAGCAGTGCAGACAGACCCCAGTAACATTTCAGTAGTATCAGTTGCGACATGCCCAAGTAACATTTCAGTAGCAACAGTATTGACAGACCCCAGTAACATTTCATTTACAGCTGTATTGACAGACCCCAGTAACATTTCAGTAGTATCATTAGAAACAGGCCCCAGTAACATTTCAGTAGCAACAGTATAGACAGACCCCAGTAACATTTCATTTACAGCAGTATTGACAGACCCCAGTAACATTTCAGTAGTATCAGTTGCGACATGCCCCAGTCACATTTCATTTCCAGCAGTGCAGACAGACCCCAGTAGCATTTCAGTAGTATCATTAGGGACAGGCCCCAGTAACATTTCAGTAGCAACAGTATAGACAGACCCCAGTAACATTTCAGTTCCAGCAGTGCAGACAGACCCCAGTAACATTTCAGTAGTATCAGTTGCGACATGCCCAAGTAACATTTCAGTTCCAGCAGTGCGGACAGACTCCAGTAACATTTCAGTAGTAGTAACAGTATAGACACACCCCTTTAACATTTCCGTTGCAGCAGTGTAGGCTGACCACAGTAACATTTCATTTGCAGCAGTATTGACAGAGTGCAGTAACTTTGCAGTTGTAGTAACAGTATAGACAGACCCCAGTAACATTTACGTTGAAGCAGTATGGACAAAGCAGCAGATTCACAATTCCCTTGCAGCAGTGTAGGGAGAGCACAGCATTTGTAACATTTCAGTAGTAGCAGTATAGTCAGACCCCAGTAACATTTACGTAGAAGCACTATGGGCAAAGCAGCAGATAAACATTTCCCTGGCAGCAGTGTAGGGAGAGTACAGCATTTGTAGCATTTCAGTAGTAGCAGTATAGTCAGACCCCAGTAACATTTACGTAGAAGCAGTATGGACAAAGCAGCAGATTCACAATTCCCTTGCAGTAGTGTAGGGAGAGCATAGTATTTGTAACATTTTAGTAGTAGCAGTATAGTCAGACCCCAGTAACATTTACGTAGAAGCAGTATGGGCAAAGCAGCAGATTCACATTTCCCTTGCAGTAATGTAGGGAGAGCATAGTATTTGTAACATTTCAGTAGTAGCAGTATAGTCAGACCCCAGTAACATTTACGTAGAAGCAGTATGGACAAAGCAGCAGATTCACAATTCCCTTGCAGCAGTGTAGGGAGAGCATAGTATTTGTAACATTTCAGCAGTAGCAGTGTAGTTAGACCCCAGTAACATTTACGTAGAAGCAGTATGGGCAAAGCAGCCGATTCACATTTCCCTTGCAGCAGTGTAGGGAGAGCACAGCATTTGTAACATTTCAGTAGTAGCAGTATAGACAGGCCCCAGTAACATTTACGTAGAAGCAGTATGGGCAAAGCAGCAGATAAACATTTCCCTGGCAGCAGTGTAGGGAGAGCATAGTATTGGTAACATTTCAGTAGTAGCAGTATAGACAGGCCCCTGTAACATTTACGTAGAAGCAGTATGGGCAGAGCCCACTATTAGTTACATTTCTGTTATAGCAGTATAGACATGCCCCAGTAACATTTCCGTTGAAGCAGTATGGGCAGAGCCCAGTATTAGCAAAATTACAGTAGTAACAGTATACACCAACCAAGGTAACATTTCAGGAGCAGAAGTATCGCCAGACCAAAGTTACATTTCTGTTGCAGAAGTATAGTCAGACCCCTCTAGCATTACTGTGGCAGAAGTATAGGTAGGCAGAACAGAGTTACATTTCTGTAGCAAAGGTGTAGGCCAACCCCAGACACAGTGGTGTACCATGAGTGCAGGCGAAGCCCATAAAAATTACTTGGATTACATTGTAGGCGAGGGCCCGAAAAATTGGACAGTACAAATGTACCCCAGAAAAATTGCCCATGCCCAACCCAGAGGGCGGGTGAAACCCATTAATCGCTTAGCTTACTGTGGCTTAATTTGTAACTAGGCCAGGAGGCAGCCCAGTCAAAATGAAAATTGGTTCAGGTGGGGGGGCGTGGCCTAGCAAGCAAGGAGAGAGGACGCTCATTGCTTCGCTCCTCCATAGAGCCTTCTTTTTCAGCCCTTTCTGGACCATATCTAGAAACACAAATAGGGACAGACCGAGGCACGACACCCAGGGACCCACCAGAACCTGCACCCGGCCCGAGGAGAGTTCACCTGGTGATCCCCGCCGCGGGGAGAGAGCTGGAGCGCCGTGGCCCTGCACAGCAGCGCGCATCCACTGCCTGACCCGACGGTACCCGTGCCCGGAGACACCCGGAGGAGATTGCTCGCGGAGCCACAGACAGGGGAGAGCGGCGCAAGGTAATTCCCTCCCGCTCGTAGAGGGGAGACTCCACTACACTTGGAGCCCGCGCTCCCACCGTGGCTCCCTCTGAATACGCCGCCATCGGCCCGCAACTCAGCGGCACACACACTCTCCTTGGGTGGCCGCCCGCTGGACCGGACCCTCTGCTGGCATTCCCTCCCCCTCCCCCGGCTCCTCAGAAGTGTCGATTAGCAGGACACAACAGGCAGGCACGCCTGAAGACCGTCGCTCAGTCCCTGTCCCCTCCCGAGATAACAGCCATCCTGCTCCCCCCCCCAGGCAAACAGGCTGTCCTGCAAGACAGACAAACTGTAAAACAGCCAGACTGTAGAAAGCACTAAAGAGGGAGCATTAAAGAGGGACAGGGAGGAAGCTACAACCCCAGCCCACCTACACCAGGCAAAAATAAAAGGAGGACTCTGAGTAAAAATCCCACTCCACAGCAGTACTCACTATTTTGGGGTCCAGCTGAAGAACAGAGGCTTGCTTCCCAGGACTCTTAGACCACAGCAGGTTCCTCTAACATATACTGCAGTCCACAGTTAAACATACCACCGCGCCATCTAGTGGTCAAAACTGGTAAAACAGGAACTGAACTGCTATTCATCTCTTCTTCAAAGCATACTGAATCCACTAAAAAAAGCCAATTTTTAGCCCGATGAGCAAAGAAAATTCCGGTCTCACAAATATATCTCTCAAACAATGAAATTATCTTACCCACTTCCCCCCTCCTATAATAAAGACCGCTAAACCGGGAAAGTGGCCCACCCCGCAAAACATCCGCTAAACAACTCTCCGCCAATGTGAACAAAAAATACACCTTCCTCCCAGCGTAGTGACATTAGGAAACAGATACAATGAGTTGGAATACCAAGAGCACCAATACGGAAGCAAACAAAAGTTCTAAAACACCTAACAAATCACTTGAATATGAAAAAATTACTAAAAGACTTACACCTGATTGCCCCAAACCTACAAGAATAAAAACTACCATAGAAGAAGACAAAAATACAACTATGTTGGCCTTACCTTCAGACATAGACAGCAACTCAGAGGAGGAAGTGCGCACACAAGATGAGTCAAACCTGAGAAATTACATTAAAGCACTACCCACCAAAGAGTGCATGAGAGATCTCTTCAGGGAATTCACCCAGACAATAAAAGAAGAAATTTCAGAATTAAGAAAGGACATCAAACAAATTTATTCAAGAGTACAAACCTTGGAGGACAACTACACACAAATGACGCACCATTCTGAGAGGGTGACGGGGATTCTTGTTGATAAACAAAAAGAAGCTTACTTTCAGAAATTGCAAATTGATGACCTCGAAAATCGCTCAAGGAGAAATAACATACGGGTCAGGGGAATCCCAGAGTCGATCTCACATAAAGAAATACCAACAGTGCTAACAGCGATTTTCACAGAACTATTGGACAAAACTGAAAGTCTCGACCTGGGCATTGAGAGAGCACATCGTGTCTTGAGACCGAGATCAATCAATGCAGACAAACCAAGGGACATACTCTGTTGCTTCAAAATTAAAGAAGAAATCCTACATAAAGCTAGACTAGCGAAAAAGATAGCATATGATGACAAGGAGCTCATGATATTCCAAGACCTATCCAGATTGACTCTTGACCTCAGAAGACAACTTCAGCCTTTAACCAAAGCTCTGAGAGACAAAGCAATAGTCTATAAATGGCTATTCCCCTTCGGCCTGGCTATATCCGGTACCAACAGGACATGGACCATAAGAACTCCTGAGGACCTACCACACGTCTTGTCCTAGCTAGACCTAAGCCATATCCAAATACCAGACTGGACCTCGGCTGAGAATCTCTTGAATCTTCCCGCTCTTCTAACCTGTGAGAACTGGTCATCAGCAACTCCGCGTAAAACCAAAAAATCCCGCACTCATGACACAAGCCCAAACAAACCTCCCAGAAGAGGCCCGCTCAACGATGATACTTGAACAATCCACTAAATAACTTTACAAGAGATGCTTCGTGTCGCTGCCTCTTCCTTTTTGATCTCACCGCCTGCCTCATAGTTGATATGTTGTCTATATGCGTCTGTTTCCCTTTAACTTTCTTATACCCACAGAATCTACAGACTACGTTGGGAGTCGTGGCCCTCTTTTCTACGCTACTCCACGTCCCCGCAAACTCTGTAATTTCTGCTTGATAATCTGGTTTCAGTAAGGACAATGTCCCCAAACCTGGTCCAGCAGCAAAAGGTTATAATAATTTCATTTGTTACTGGTCCAACAAAGACCAGCTGTTATGGTTATATGTTTCTTTTTTTGTGTGTTTGGAATTCTCATGACAGTTCTGCTGACACTATTTGCCTAAAACTATCCCCTACAAACTTTATCCATGGCTGATATACATTTAGCCTCGTTTAATGTAAAAGGTCTTAATATCCCTCAAAAAAGGTCCCAAATACTACACTACCTAGAGAAACGGAGCGTAGATATTATTTTCTTCCAAGAAACTCACTTTAAGAAAAACTACACTCCTCTCACTAAAAATAAAACCTACACCTGATGGTTCAACGCCACTACCCCAATGAAAAGACATAGAGGCGTAGCTATCATTCTACACAAAAGAGTTCCCCTTCAAACACTAAACACCTTAGCCGATCCAGAGGGTAGATTTATCTTTGTCAAGGGCTCAATTGGCGACAGGGTACTTACTCTAGCAAATATATATGCCCCTAACTCTAACCAAGACGCCTTTTTCGCGGCGGTCACCAAGCTCCTACAAGAATTTTCTGAGGGAGATGTTATTATAGGCGGAGATTTCAACGTACCGCTTAGCCCCACTTTGGACACGTCTAATGGCTCCTCAGCGGTCCCCCTCTCCAAAATTAGAAAAATTAAAAAGCTGTTGGCCGACCTTCACTTGGTAGATCCTTGGAGAGTTCTCAATCCTGACTCAAGGGACTACTCCTTTTACTCCGCAGTTCATAAAAAATACTCAAGAATTGATCTCTTCTACGTTAAACACTCTTTCTTAGATGCAATCACCAAAACTTTCTACGACCCCATATTATACTCCGATCACGCTCCAATCTTTATGAAGGTAACTATCTCCCCCCAAAAAAGATCAGGGCCCAATTGGCTATTAAACGATAGCCTGCTAAAGCATAAAGAGGACATAAAACACATACAAAAAGGTTTACAACATTACTTTGAAGAAAATGCTATAGAATCATGCAACCCCGTGACCCTCTGGGAAACCCACAAGGCGGTAATAAGAGGCCTCCTCATTGAACTGGGTGCAAGGAAAAAAAGGGAAAAAGAGAGGGAGATTACACTTCTCACTGAACAGATTGAACGCTTAGAAACCTGCAGTAAGAAAAATGTTGCACCACAATACGAAAAACAATTATTTAACCTGCGCACCAAGTTAAAAGAGATTCTGAATCAAAAATCCGAAAAATACCTCTTCTTCGCAAGATATAAACACTACGCCTTTTTGGGATAAGTGCGGCAAAAAATTGGCAGCCCTAATTAAAACACAAAATGCGAAGGCCTTTATCTCTAAAATAAAAGATAAAAATGACACAATACATCACAAAACATTGGAGATCTCAAACATTTTTCATAAGTTTTACTCTGACCTATACAATATTCAAAATTCCAGTGAGCCCCTATCAATCAAACAACAAAAAATACAAGACTTCCTAGATTCGGTCAAACTTCCTAGTGTTCCCATTACGCAATTACAATCGCTTCTCAAGCCGATTAGCCCTCGAGAGGTAGAGGAATGTATCCAAGCAGCCCCCGAACGGGAAAAGTCCTGGGCCAGATGGCTTTGGATCCCTGTACTTCCAAACCTTTAAAGAAATCTTCACTCCACATCTGGCTCAGTACTTCAACTCCATCTCCATAGAAAACCCTTTTCAAAAAGAGGCTCTTACGGCACACATTACCTTAATTCCCAAAGAAGGAAAAGACCCCTCCTTATGCAGTAGTTATAGACCCATATCCCTAATCAATAACGACATTTAAATTTATCTAAAATCTTAGCTAACAGAATCAAGGTGATCCTACCTAAACTGATTAACCCTGAACAAGTGGGGTTTGTACCAAACAGAGAAGCGAAGGATAACACCCTAAAACTACTCAACATAATGCATATAGCACACCACAATAGCTCGCCACTTGCCCTTCTCACTACAGACGCCGAGAAGGCTTTTGATAGAGTTGATTGGTTATTCCTACGAATGTCTCTTGTAAAATTTGGTTTCCCAGAAGCATTTATTGATAAGATCATGGCCTTGTACTCTTTCCCCTCGGCCAAAATCAAAATCAACTCAGATTTCTCCCCGGTAGTTCGAATTAATAATGGAACTAGGCAGGGCTGCCCACTTTCTCCTCTACTATTCATCCTAACCATGGAAACTTTCCTGGAAAAAATCAGACAAAAGAACAAAATCACAGGTATGAAATGTGGTTCAAGGGAACATAAATCGGCCTCCTACGCAGATGATATGCTGTTCTTCCTGACAGATCCCAAAACTGCAATCCCGGAAATTCTGCAGGAGTTCAAGAGCTTTGGTCAGATCTCCAATTTCAAGTTAAATCTCTCAAAATCGGAATTATGAATGTAAACATTAAACAAGATTCCTGGTTAGAAATCTCAAAAACCTCGCCATTCAAAAACACAAGTAAACAAATAACATACCTAGGGGCAAGAATATCCCTGAGCGAAGCAGATCTGTACAATCTAAACTATATACCCCTTCTTGAGAGAATGGAGAAGGATCTCAACTCCTGGAACTCACTGCCGATCTCTTGGTTCGGCAGAAATAATCTAATTAAAATGATTTATCTGCCCAGAATATTATACACATTACAAACACTTCCCATAGAGGTCCCGCGGCTCTTCTTCACTAAACTTAAAAGCCTTGTAGCAAAGTTTATATGGCAGGGCAAGGGACACAGGGTCAAACAGACAATGCTCATCAAAACTAAAAAGCACGGTGGAATCGGGCTCCCAGATTTTGAACTATATTGGACGGCATCACACCTGAACCGCATGGTGGACCTCTCCCGTCAAACAAGCCCCAAATTATGGGTAGAATTGGAACTCTTCTCGCTAAACAACAATCAGAAATGGCCCATCCCATTCAACAAAGTTAAACTGAAGCAAATCCAAAACCCTTACACTAGATTAACTCTAAGTTCATGGCATAAATCAAATAAGAAACATAAACTAATACCTCAGATTAGCGGCTATACCCCACTGCCCGCAATAATACCCAACAAATTCAGAGCACTCAAACAAAAAATTATGAACGACCCCCTACCTTAAGACGCTGCAATATTATCAGGGACAAATCTGTACCCCAAGATATACAGTTCTTGAACCACTTGGGGGATGCTTTACTTGGTTCCGAAGACCTACATATTATTAGAGATTCACTGGTGCTGCACTCCCCAGATATCATAGATACTGATAAAAACTTACTTTTCCATAAATTATTTTGGAGCCTCCAGCCTGTCAAGAGTCCAATCTCTAAAATTTATAGGACCTTAACACAAGATGAACATAAACCCTCTTATATACCTCACTGGGAATCTGAATTAAATACGACCTTCACCACAGACGAGATTAGCGACATCATATCCAGGTCTCATTCGGTTTCCTCCTCCAGTAGGTTCCAAGAACTTAACTATAAAATAGTATCCAGATGGTACAAAACCCCAGCTCTTCTAAACAAAATAGACCCTGATTATTCTCCACTATGCTGGAGATGCTTGGATGGCATCGGATCGTACTCCTATATATGGTTCTCATGCCCACTTCTACAACCCCTCTGGGCAGAGATTCAGAAGATACTAAACGCTATCTTCAAGTCTAACATCTCTCTTACCCTTGAGTCTGTTCTTCTAAACCTAGACACCCCAGGCCTCACATCTGAATACAAACCCATTCTCCCATTCTTCATAAATGCAGCTAAGATCTTAATTCCTAGATACTGAAGAGACAGCATCACCCCTTTCATATCGGGAAGGTACAAAGAGGTGAAAACGATCTGTTCCTTTGAAAGAGTCAAGGCTAATCGAGTTGGGGACCCAACGAGATTCGATAATCTCTGTTATATCTGGCTTTCCTTTATACATAGCCTATCTCCCCAACCCACTGCTACTCCTTGACCAACGAGGTCCCTAGTCAACCACCTTTTAGTCTTCTATACACTATCGCTGAAGCCCCACCTGGCTTCCACCTCTCACAGCCATTACTCGCTGCACTTTTAACAGAGCTGTCACTGTTTCATGTTCTTTATGTATCAGATTGATTACTTTACTTGTGATTATCCATTGTTTTCCCCCGATTTTTCTTTTTGTAAACCCTCCGCATTTCTTTTACCAATCAAAACTAAAGAATATATACAAAAAAATTGGTTCAGGTGGAAGTTTCAATGCTTTAATGAGAATTGAAACGTATAAATATTATTTTGAAAAGTTATATGAGCCTTTTGGCCCACAGAAAAATTGCCCGTTCGGGGTGATGACGTGAGGTTTCAGGAGGAGGAGCCGGAGGACGAATATCATACACAGATTGACAAAGGTCTTTAGGTACCGCTGCTGTCCGCTGGTGGAGAAGAGAAGTCTGGGGACATCCAGGCTTTGTTCATCTTTATGAGTGTAAGCCTGTCGGCACAGTCAGTTGGCAGGCGGGTGCGCTTGTCCGCGATGATTCCCCCAGCTGCACTAAACACTCTCTCTGACAAGACGCTAGCCACAGGGCAAGCCAGCACCTCCAGGGCATACAGCGCGAGTTCGGGCCACGTGTCCAGCTTTGACACCCAGTAGCTGTACGGAGCAGAGGCTTCACGGAGGACGGTGGTACGATCGGCTACATACTCCCTAACCATCTTCTTACAGTGCTCCCTCCGACTCAGCCTGGACTGGGGAGGTGTGACACAGTCTTGCTGGGGAGCCATAAAGCTGGCAAAGGCCTGATCTCCGCGCCTCCCCTTCTACTTGGCCCTCGGAACTGCGCCTTCTGCCACTAGCGCTGTCGGATGGGAAGTTTACCATCAGTTTGTCCACCAGGGCCCTGTGTTATTGCATCACTCTCAAACCCCTTTCCTCTTCAGGAATGAGAGTGGAAAGGTTCTCCTTATACCGTGGGTCGAGCAGTGTGTACACCCAGTAATCCGTAGTGGCCAGAATGTGTCTAACGTGAGGGTCACGAGAAAGGCATGCTAACATAAAGTCAGCCATGTGTGCCAGGGTACCTGTACACAACATATGGCTGTCCTCACTAGAAAGATCACTTTGAGGATCCTTCTCCTCCTCCTCCTCCTCAGGCCATACACACTGAATGAATGAGAGGCAAGCAGCATAGGTACCCTCTGCAGTGGGCCCAGCTGTCTCTTCCTCCTCAGGCTCCTCCCCCTCCTCCTCCACGCGCTGAAATATAGACATGAGGGTGCTCTGACTATCCAGCGACATACTGTCTTCCCCACCTTCGTTTCCGCCCGCAAAGCATTAGCCTTTATGCTTTGCAGGGAACTTCTCAACAGGCATAGCAGGGGAATGGTGACGCTAATGATTGCAGCATCGCCGCTCACCATCAAAGTAGACTCCTCAAAGTTTCCAAGGACCTGGCAGATATCTGCCATCCAGGCCCACTCCTCTGTAAAGAATTGAGGAGGCTGACTCCCACTACACCGCGCTTGTTAAAGTTGGTATTCCACTACACTCTACGCTGCTCATACAGCCGGGACAACATGTGAAGCGTAGAGTTCCACCGCGTGGGCACGTCGCACAGCAGTCGGTGCACTGGCAGATTAAACCGATGTTGCAGGGTGCGCAGGGTGGCAGCGTCCGTGTTGGACTTGCGTAAATGTGCGTTGACCCGGCGCACCTTGCCAAGGAGGTCTGACAAGTGTGGGTAGCCTTTCAGAAACCGCTGAACCACCAAATTAAAGACGTGGGCCAGGCATGGCACGTGCGTGAGGCTGCCGAGCTGCAGTGCCGCCACCAGGTTACGGCCGTTGTCACACACGACCATGCCCGGTTGGAGGCTCAGTGGCGAAAGCCAGCGGTCGGTCTGCTCTGTCAGACTGTGCAACAGTTCGTGGGCCTTGTGCCTCTTCTCTCCTAAGCTGAGTAGTTTCAGCACGGCCTGCTGACGCTTGCCCACCGCTGTGCTGCTGCGCCGCGCGACACCGACTGCTGGCGATGTGCTGCTGCTGACATGTCTTGATTGCGAGGTAGAGGTTGCGTTGGAGGAGGAGGAGGAAGGTTTAGTGGAGGTGGCATACACCACCGCAGATACCAGCACCGATCTGGGGCCCTCAATTCTGGGGGTGGGTAGTACATGAGCGGTCCCAGACTCTGACTCGGTCCCAGCCTCCACTAAATTCACACAATGTGCCGTCAGGGAGATATAGTGGCCCTGCCCGCCTGTGCTTGTCCACGTGTCTGTTGTTAAGTGGACCTTGCCAGTAACTGAGTTGGTGAGGGCGCGTACAATGTTGCGTGAGATGTGGTCGTGCAGGGCTGGGACGGCACACCGTAAAAAATAGTGGTGACTGGGGACAGAGTAGCGTGGGCTGCTGCCGCCATCATGTTTTTGAAAGCCTCAGTTTCCACAAGCCTGTAGGGAAGCATCTCCAGGCTTATCAATTTGGCTATGTGGACATTTAAAGCTTGAGCGTGCGGATGCGTGGCGGCGTATTTGCGCTTTCGCTCCAACGATTCTCTTAGCGACAGCTGGACGCTGCGCTGAGAGACATTGCTGGATGGGGCCGAGGACAGTGGAGGGGAGGGTGTGGGTCCAGGCCAGGAGACGGTCGTGCCTGTGTCGTGAGAGGTGGGTTGGATCTCAGTGGCAGTTTGGGGCCCAGGGGGAGAGACAGTGGCGCAAGCCGGAGGCGGTGAACGGCCCTCGTCCCACCTTGTGGGGTGCTTGGCCATCATATGCCTGCGCATGCTGGTGGTGGTGGCTCCCCGGCTGATCTTGGCGCGACAAAGGTTGCACACCACTGTTCGCCGGTCGTCTGCAGTCTCAGTGAAAAACTGCCACACCTTAGAGCACCTTGGCCTCTGTACGGTGGCTTGGCACGAGGGGGTGCTTTGGGAAACAGCTGGTGGATTATTCACTCTGGCCCTGCCTCTACCCCTGGCCACACCACTGCCTCTTCCAACCTGTCCTGCGGCTGCAATTGCCTCCCCCTCTGAAGACCTGTCCTCAGTTGGCTTATCACACCAGGTGGGGTCAGTCACCTCATCGTCCAGCGGCTCTTCCTCCGAATCCTCTGTCCGCTCCTCCCTCGGACTTACTGCCCTTACTACTACCTCACTGATAGACAACTGTGTCTCATCGTCATCGTGCTGCTCACCCACTGAAAGCTCTTGAGACAGTTGCCGGAAGTCCCCAGCCTCATCCCCCGGACCCCGGGAACTTTCCAAAGGTTGGGCATCGGTCACGACAAACTCCTACGGTGGGAGAGGAACAATTGCTGCCCAATTTGGGCAGGGGCCCGAGAACAGTTCCTGGGAGTCTGCCTGCTCCTCAGAATGTGTCATTTTCATGGAGTGAGGAGGCTGGGAGGAAGGAGGAGCAGCAGCCAGAGGATTCAGAGTTGCAGCAGTGGATGGCGTAGAAGACTGGGTGGTCGATAGATTGCTAGATGCACTTTCTGCCATCAATGACAGGACCTGCTCACACTGCTCGGTTTTTAATAAAGGTCTACGACGTGGACCCAAAAATTGTGATATGAAGCTGGGGACCCCAGAAACTGTCCTCTCTCCTACTCCCGCAGCAGCCGGCTGTGATTCGCCTGGACCAGGAACTCGGCCTATACCCACACCCTCATTTGCAACTCCGCATCCTCGCCAGCGTTCACGTCCTCTACCCCTACCCCTATCCCTACCCTTCAGCATGGTGGACTAAGAATCAAGCAGACACTCAGCGGTGCACAACATTTTTTGAATTATTGCCACGCAGTTGGTGCCTGCCAACGGTTATACAACGTAAAAAGAAGCCTGAGCTAAATTATAAGGAAGGATGCAAGCAGGACTAGCTGTGCACTATGCAGTTGAGATTCACCTCAAGTCCCACAGGCCACGCAGTAATGTGCACTGGGTTACAAGCAGACGTAAAAAAGGAGTCCTTTTTTAAAATTAGTTTTTTTTCCTATGCAATGCAGGCAATGGAGCGTGTATTGGACTCTCCCTCTATGGCTGTCTGGCACCGTATACTGCGCCGGCAGCTGTCTGGTAACACAGAGCAGAGAAAAATATTAGTGCTTTTTAAACGTGCACTTGGATGCAGAGAGCGCTTACGTTACGCTAACTGCCCCCAGCAAAAAATTACACTGAAGGCTGAACTGAGGCCTTGCAGTGCAATTGTGAGGTACTACAACTCCTAGCAACCATGGAGTTAAATGCACAGGTAGACAGGATTCCACACTACCACTGTCCTTGCCTCACCAATACTTCCCCTATACTACTTAGTACAGACTGCAGCCTGAGAACGCCATAGCTGTAATGGGGCTGCACGCCCGATACACCAAAAAAAAAAAAAGGCAAAACTGCTCCCAGCACCCACAACAGTAGTGCACTAGGTGAACTGTGGCCCTAAGAAGGACCGTTGGGGTTCTTGTAGACGCTAACGGTCTCCCTAAACCAGCAACAGCAGCAGCACTCTCTCTAATCTCTGCCAGCGTGTGTCTGAGGCGAGCCGTGGGCGGGACTGATTTAAATACTCGGGGGTCACTTGATCTCGCCAGCCACTCACTGCAGTGGGGTGGGATAGGGCTTGAACGTCACAGGAGGAAGTTGTAATGCCTTCCCTGCGTTTCTATTGGCCAGAAAATGGCGCAAATCTTTCAGGGAAGGAGATGGAATTGACTCGAACACCTCGTTGTGCTCGTCTCGAGTAACGAGCATCTCGAACACCCTAATACTCGAACGAGCATCAAGCTCCGACGAGTACGCTCACTCATCTCTAATTAGAAACAATAGAATCAATGGTTTGCCTTTTTAACTTTCACCCTCACTATATTGGTTTAAATGTTCTTATGGGTTCTCTCTTAAAGGTACCAGGCAGTATGTGGTCTTTATTTATTTTTATTTTTTTTTAATCAAAGCTTTTTATTCATTTTTCAAACATAACATGTGATATACAGTTACAAATTGCCATATTCTATGGGGTTAATATAGAGTCAGATGTGAGTCTTTTCTTAATATAAGCTAAGCATAAAGAAACATGACATTGAACAGTGTTTCAAACACACACACGAGGTTGGCCGTGTTTCATTGAGCATCAGGATACTTTGCATGTGGCGAACCTGGTGTGCCTATATAACCCTTCTTAACAACTGGGAGGGGGGGTCGGGATAGACGAGACGGGGGGGGGGGGGGGAGGAAAGTTATGAGGGGGCAGGTGGGGGGAGGGGGTTTTACCTCGATTTCCCACCAGTCTTCTGTCCTTCCTTATCTCATTCGTTCTGATCTGTTCAGGGCCTCTCTATCAGGCTCTCAATTAGGGCCCTCATGTTCTCTCTTAGGTGGATTTTATCAAGGTATGTACTGGTGTGGTAGAGTAGTGGCACTAGGTCCTTCTCTCTTTTTGTTTATATCAGCCAAGGTATTTCCAGGGGGTCAACATTTTCACAAATCCATCATGATCTCCTTTGTGGTCTTTATTTTTTGAATAAAAGAGTTTTATTTAAAAAAAAAGTGTTGCATGAATTAAATTCCCATACCATTGAGATTTTATATTTTCGATTACAGTTAAATATCCAAAGGAGAGAACCCTTTTCTCTTCTTCCCATTGAGTATTGTAGTTACCATTCCAATTGAAGGATAAAAAATTTGCTTTAATGATTGCTCCCAACTTGGCTCTTTACCCCATCTTGATACTTTCACCTTGATGATGGCTGCATCCTGGCTTCCAGAGTTTGGAGTCCTTTACAAATACTGCTGACGCACTTGTGCTATGCTGTTTGCATAACTCCCATAAAAGTGCATTTGAGTTAAGTAAACAGCTATGCTGTTTAGACAACTTCTACTCACCTCTATAGGAGCTACAGAAAGAGCCTTGATGGGAGCCTAGATGCTGCAGCCAGTGAGGTAAGAGCATCAGTGCAGTGTAAGGGGCAGAGATGGGAATACCCCTCTAGGTCACTATCTCATAGAAGATGTTCCACTGCTATTTATTTCTTCACTCTTGCCCATTTGGTTATTTTTTAGTTCTCGTCCGTTAGCGAACAGCTAATCAGTGAAAGTAGTTTGATTACTTGGCAGTCTAAGCTTCAAAGGAGCTGTTAATCTGTGGGGAGCCTTGGAGGCAGTGGTAAGGTGGGGAAAGTGTGTGAAAATGAGTTGTGGCTTGAAGATATCTTCATGACAATTTGGACCCATATACAGAAGAAAAAAGGATCATTTATCTCTGGGGATACAGTGTATTATTATCTACTTCTGGAGACACAGTGTGTATTATATTTTATATTGGGCACAGTGTAGATTGCTATTTATTTCTGGGGGCAGAGTGTATTATATTTCTGGGGGAACGTTATATTATAATTTATTCTTGGCGCGCACTGTAGTATACGTTATTTCAGGGGCACGGTGGGTGGCATTATTTTCAGATGACACTGTGATGCTGTTATTATCAGAGGAGCCAAAGACATCTGGACTGCAAACTTCGCCAAGGCAAGAATTATCTGGAAAAAATCATGAAGGTCTGACACACATAGAGAAGAAAAGGAGTTACTCAATGTCATTGTGTTCTCTGTCTCTGACTGCGTCCACAACATTCAGGTTTGCTATACTACAAGTCTCAGCATGACAGTACCGCGTTAAGGTTACACTGGAAGTACTTTGATGTACTAAGTATACCAAAGCATTAATGGCAAGCCCAGTATACAACATACGGCACCATCTTTCTTTCTCTCTCATTCTTACTCTCTCTTTTTGTTCTCTCACTCTTCCTTTGTGTTTGCTCAGTCTCCCGATCTCCTGTTTTCCCCCCTCTCTCCTTTTTACGTTAGACATGCCCTCTAGGTTAGCCATGGCCTCAAAGGTCATGCCCATCATCCTATGAAAGGTTCTCCCAGGTTGATGTCTCTGTGCATGCAATGATTTTTTTCTCGTTATCCTATGTGTCTGTGTATTGCCACATTGACTAATATAGTCATATAGTATTCTGTCTGAGTATAGTCCATTTTTTACTCGGACAGCACAAGGACTAAAAAACACTAGTGTGCCACTAGCCTAAGCCCTCTGGTCTACTAGCGACATTTTGGGCTGTGAGCTGTCTGTGTAATACCATAGACAGCACACGGCCCCATTATAACCTATGAGGCTATACACGCACACATTTTTTCACAAAGACCCATAGTCAGTGTGAAAACACTCATGGCATGTTCTATTCCTGTTTGTTTCACGGATAGGACATGCATTGCATGAGAATGTGTCATGTCTGTGTATATCGGACAGAACACAAACTATGGTCCATGGCTGTCCAATATGAGTCGCATCCAAGTCTCTCAAGAGCAACTTGCAGTTAGCTAGTGTTCCTCTAGCCTATGGCTAATGAATTTCCAATAAGGTGGCAATGAGGAGATGTGAATATCTGGATTGCATTGTGTAGTCACTTGCATGCAGTATATGCCAGGTCAAAGATCATTCAAGAGTTTATATATTTATATCTATATACATGCAAAAAACGTAGTCATTACATACAGTAGTAGGGACCACTTCTAAAGAGCAGTTCAACATTTACTAATATAGCTAACAACTTTGGTCAATAAGGTCCAATTTTATGTAAAGGGATGTCTGGTCTGGACAACTCCTTATTGCTATAAAGGTTCACCAAGAAAACAATGGGGAGATTTACTTAGCCCCATGTGCCAGAATCCTGACTCAAAGGCTCATTTACTTACATCAGTGTTTCACACACTAGTCTAAGTAAAGGTCCATTTACACACAACGATTATCGCTCAAAATTCGTTCAAACGACCGAAATGAGCGATAATCGTTACATGTAAATGCAGCATTGTGCACTTTTCGTCTGAACAATGATTTTACAGTGAATTTAAAATCCATTCTTCAGCCACAGAGAGATAAAGTGTGTCTCAATAGACCGCATGCTGTGTTCTCCGCGGGAGCCAGGAGATTACATTGTAACCTGCCAGCAGAACCTTGGAGAACAATGCAGCTGTGTGCACAGCTGGGCATGGGATTAATCACATGCTGGGCTCTACAAAAGCTCCTGGAGGCCCTTTTACGTGCAAATGAAGATGATAAAGTGTTAATGGAAAGTTAGTGGTCATTAACACTTTATGCAAAAAGATCGCTAAAACTTTCAATCTTTCAGTAGTTCAATCATTTGAAAGATTATCTTTGCGTGTAAATGGGCCTTAACCCCCTAGTAACGGGGCTATCGTAAAACTAAGTCCTGCTGTTGCAGGACGTGTATGGGGGGCGGTAGCGCCGCTTTCTCCCTCCATACATACAGCGTTGGCGTCACCTGTTTATTACAGCTGACACTCGCAGGCAATAGCTGCGCTCGGCTGAACCCTTTAAATGCCGCTGTCAATTCTGACAGCGGCATTTAAATCAGCGTTCGGGGACCCCTATTATTAAAAAATCTAAATCATAAAATAAAAATATGTATTTGGTATCGCCGCATCCGTAAAAGTCCGATCTATCAAAGTAGTGCATTAGTTTTCCTGCACGATAAATGTCGTCCAAAAAAAAAAATAAAGAACGCCAGAAATATACTTTTTTAGTTACCCTGTCACCCAGAAAAAACGCAATAAAAATCGATCAAAAAGTCATATGTATTCCAAATTGATACTATCGGAAACTACAGGACATCCCGCAAAAAATGAGCCCTTGCTCAACTACATCGACGAAAAAATAAAAAGGTATTGTGCGCACAAAATGACCGCAGAAAATAATTGAAAAAAATTAAATATCTTTAAAAAAAAAATACAAGTACTACAGCAAAAAAAATACTATATAAGTTTGGTATCGTAGTAATCGTACTGACCCATAGAATAAAAATATCAGGTCGTTTTTGTTGCAGTTTGTGCACCGTAGAAACAGGACGCACCGAAAGATGGTGGAATGTTGTTTCTTTTTCCTTTTCTCTCCGCTTAGAATTTTTAAAAAGTTTTTCAGTAAATTATATGGTACAATAAATAGTGCCATTGAAAAATAAAACTCCTCCCGCAAAAAACAAGCCCTCATACAGCGACATCCATGGATAAATAAAGAAGCTACGATTTTTTAAAAAGGAGTAGGAAAAAACAAAAATGGAAAAAAGCAAAAAAGCTCCGTCGCTAAGGGGTTAAGGCTTGCATCTGGTTACAAGCGACAAATATATTACTAGGCACAAGCTTTTAAAAACATTTGTTTTATCTGGCAAAAGCCAATACCAGGTAGGAGCCAGAGTAGGTTTTTGCTAAAATTTGTGCCAGTTTTTGGCTTAGATTATAGTAAATGTGAGGGGTCATCACTCAAAAACTGAAGATTAACCAAAAAATGAAAACACTCAAATGGCCTAGGATACTAAAAAAATTAAACTTTTCAACTTTTTACATGTGTTGTCTTGTTCATTCCCCATTTCCTCTCACTGGAATAATGGGCTCTGAATTAAAGTGAAATATCAAATGCCAACTGCCTGACTGATCAGGACAAGTGTGTGTAGCTGTAGTTTAATAGGAGTATCGTCTCTCCTTAAGGAGAGACAATGCCATTCCCTGACCCTCTCACCCCATAGATGTCTCCACAACCTTTTTGGGTGATCTCCTCAAGGAGAGGCGACACCCCTCTTGACCCACATACAGGCCTCTCACTAGCCAAGCCAGAAACCTACTACACACTGATGAGGGGCAAACACCCCGAAACAGCTAACTGTGTCGTTTTCTGGCTTGGTTTCCTATTCCTAATCAGTGTTTTACTGACTTGTTAAAAAGTTGTACACTGATAGGTGGCGCTGCAGAGCTATTGTTCGATCTCCCTTATTTGTAGCTGTAGTGTAACTATTACTATACTTCTATAACTTTCTATAATAAACAGAAAATATAGAGTAGATCCTGTATAGGAATTACACTGTTATTTTACTGACGTACCACTAGATGGCATTTAAAGGTAAGGTTTGAGAAAATCGGAGATGGGATACAAGAGATTACAGCCTGCTTTTAAGGTTTATCAGACAGAATTTTGACAGCTAACCATATAGCTTTGCGGAGAGAAAGACTTGAAGTGCATTTAGATGGAATAATCATTTGAAAAATTGTTCAAATGAACTAAAGTGAACGTTAACCACTCACTTTAAACGTGAGCCAACGACCGAACAACAAATGGGTATGGTGCGGTTTTGATTCGCCGTTCAGTTTTAGCCTGCATAAAAATAATTTCATTACATACAGGACCCTGCGTCCACAGCGCACACAAAATTTTTCCTGCGCAGCGTTCAGCTGCCCTCATGCCACACGCTCGCTTCATAGCTACACCACCCTCATGTCTATTTCTAAGTGCGTCTGCGATGAGGAGGAACCGGAGTCACACACTGCAGAGGGTTGGTAGGGCTAGGCAGCGACCCTCTTTGAAAGTGTGGGCGATAGCCCACAATGCTGATGAGAATTGATGATAAATTGATGTACGATCATAATTCCAATCCCATGCGACCTCCGTCACAAAATTGTCAGGAGCCGCAAAAGTGGGCATAAAGGGGACTCAGGTGCCAGCACTTCTACACATCTCAACAGTGCAGCAGCGCATACTAACACCAAAGACTGGTTTGAAGTAGATGGTATCGCAAAACTAGTCCCCACTGGTATACAGTGACCCTGTGAAATTCTCATGAAATCCGCTTCACTTCCTATGAACGCTCCAATCCAGTATCTCGGACAACTGTGGTAATTTCTAGCACGAGTGATAATGCATGCTGACCAACGCTGATCCCCAGACCCCAAGCAGGAGGAGGAGGTCGCATAATAAGCCCGAAAAACCATGACCGAGGTAGGACCCGCAATCCTTTGTGTGGGAAGCACATGAGCAGGCCCAGGGTTAGGCTCGGTCCCAGCCTCCACCGTGTGTGACCCAAGGTGCCATGCGATACATAGCTATGGGAAATCTGTGTGCCCCCACACAATTCATTCAGTGTATTTGTGCCAGATAGCTGAACACCACGCTGGAAAACCTTTGTGCACCCACAGCATAGGCGAGCCCAGGAAACCCAAAGACAGTTTTACACATGAAGAAATGAGAGTGCCCAAACATGGCAGAGTTTCACCCCGCCTCTTCCCATACTTCTGCCCAAGTCATTCAGTGTATTTGTGCCAGACAGCTGAACACCGCTATAGGAAATTTTTGTGCACCCACAGCATAGGCGGACCCCTGAAACATTTCTGTAGCCAGAGTATAGGCGGACCCCTCAAACATTTCTGTAGAAAGAGTTTAGGCGAACTCCTCAAACATTTCTGTAGCAAAAGTATAGGCGAACCCCTCAAATCTTACAGTAGCAAGAGTATAGGCGGTCCCCTCAAACCTTTCAGTAGCAAGAGTATGGGCGACCCCTCAAACATTTCTGTAGCAAGAGTATAGGCGAACTACTCAAACTTTTCAGTAGCAAGTGTATAGGCGGACCCCAGAAACATTGCTGTAGCAAGAGTATAGGCAACCCCTCAAACCTTTCAGTAGCAAGAGTATGGGCAGACCCCAGAAACATTTCAGTAGTAAGAGTATAGGCGAACCCCTCAAACCTTCCTGTAGCAAGAGTATAGGTGGACCCTTCAAACATTTCTGTAGCAAGAGTTTAGGCGAACTCCTCAAACATTTCTGTAGCAAAAGTATAGGCGAACCCCTCAAATCTTTCAGTAGCAAGAGTATAGGCGGACCCCTCAAACCTTTCAGTAGCAAGAGTATAGGCGAACCCCTCAAACCTTCCTGTAGCAAGAGTATAGGTGGACCCCTCAAATCTTTCTGTAGCAAGTGTATAGGTGGACCCCTCAAATCTTTCAGTAGCAAAAGAATAGGCGGACCCCGGAAACATTAGTGTAGCAAAAGAATAGGCAGACCCCTCAAACCTTTCAGTAGCAAGAGTATGGGCGGACCCCGGAAACATTTCTGTAGCAAGAGTATAGGCGATCCCCTCAAACCTTTCAGTAGCAAGTGTATAGGTAGACCCCTAAACATTCCTGTAGCAAGAGTATAGGCAAACCCCTGAAACCTTTCAGTAGCAAGAGTATAGGTGGACCCCGGTAACATTTCTGTAGCAAGAGTATAGGAGAACCCCTCAAACCTTTCAGTAGCAAGAGTATAGCCGGACCCCGGAAACATTTCTGTAGCAAGAGTATAGGCCAGCCCCTCAAACCTTTCAGTTGCAAGTGTATAGGCGGACCCCGGAAACATTGCTGTAGCAAGAGTATTAGCGGACCTCTCAAATCTTTCAGTAGCAAAAGTATGGGCGGACCCCACAACCCTTTCAGTAGCAAGAGTATGGGCAGACCCTGGAAACATTTCTGTAGCAAGAGTATAGGCGAACCCCTCAAACCTTTCAGTAGCAAGTCTATTGGCGGACACCAAAACCCTTTCAGTAGCAAGAGTATGGGCAGACCCTAGAAACATTTCTATAGCAAGAGTATAGGTGGACTCCGGAAACATATTTGTAGCAAGAGTGTAGGCGAACCCCTCAAACCTTTCAGTAGCAAGTGTATAGGTGGACCCCTTTCAGTAGCAAAAGTATGGGCGGACCCCGGAAACATTTCTGTAGCAAAAGTAAAGGCGGACCCCGGAAACATTTCAGTAGCAAGAGTATAGGCGATCCCCTCAAACCTTTCTGTAGCAAGAGTATAGGCAAACCCCTCAAACCTTTCAGTAGCAAGTGTATAGTCAGACACCGGAAACATTGCTGTAGGAAGAGTATAGGTGAACCCCTCAAACCTTTCAGTAGCAAGTGTATGGGCAAACCACTCAAACATTTCTGTAGCAAGGGTATAGGCGAACCCCTCAAACCTTTCAGTAGCAAGAGTATGGGTGGACCCCGGAAACATTTCTGTAGAAAAAGTATAGGCGGACACAGGAGACATTGCTGTAGCAAGAGTGTAGGTGAACCCCTCAAGCCTTTCAGTAGCAAGAGTATGGGCAGACCCTGGAAACATTTCTGCAGCAAGAGTATAGGCAAACCCCTCAAACCTTCCTGTAGCAAGAGTATAGGCAGACCCCTCAAATATTTCTGTAGCAAGGGTATAGGCGGACCCCGGAAATAATTCTATAGCAAGAGTATAGGCGGATCCCACAAACCTTTCAGTAGCAAGTGTATAGGCGGACTCTGGAAACATTGCTGCAGCAACAGTATAGGCGGACCCCTAAAACCTTTCAGTAGCAAGAGTATAGGCGAACCCCTCAAGCATTTCTGTAGCAAGAGTATAGGCGAACCCCTCAAACCTTCCTGTAGCAAGAGTATAGGCGAATCCCTCAAACATTTCTGTAGCAAGGGTATAGGCGGACCCCGGAAATAATTCTATAGCAAGAGTATAGGTTGATCCCTCAAACCTTTCAGTAGCAAGTGTATAGGTGGACCCTGGAAACATTGCTGCAGCAACAGTATAGGCGGACCCCTAAAACCTTTCAGTAGCAAGAGTATAGGTGAACCCCTCAAACCTTTCTGTAGCAAGAGTATAGGCAAACCCCTCAAACCTTTCAGTAGCAAGTGTATAGTCGGACCACGGAAACATTTTTGTAGCAAGAGTATAGACGATCCCCTCAAACCTTCCTGTAGCAAGAGTATAGACGAATCCCTCAAACATTTCTGTAGCAAGGGTATAGGCGGACCCCGTAAATAATTCTATAGCAAGAGTATAGGTTGATCCCTCAAACCTTTCAGTAGCAAGTGTATAGGTGGACCCTGGAAACATTGCTGCAGCAACAGTATAGGCGGACCCCTCAAACCTTTCAGTAGCAACAGTATGGGCAGACCCCTCAAACATTTCTGTAGCAAGAGTATAGGCGGACTCCTCAAACATTTCTGTTGCAAGAGTATAGGCAAATCCCAGAAACATTTCTGTAGCAAGAATTTAGGCGACCCCCTCAAACCTTTCAGTAGCAAGTGTATAGGCGGAGTTTAGGCGACCCCCTCAAAAATTTCAGTAGCAAGTGTATAGGTGGACCCTGGAAACATTGCTGCAGCAACAGTATAGGCGGACCCCTCAAACCTTTCAGTAGCAACAGTATGGGCAGACCCCGGAAACATTTCTGTAGCAAGAGTATAGGCGATCCCCTCAAACCTTCCTGTAGCAAGAGTATAGGCGAACCCCTCATACATTTCTGTAGCAAGAGTATAGGCGGACCCTAGAAACATTTCAGTAAGAAGTGTATAGGCAGACCCCTCAAGCCTTCCTGTAGCAACAGTGTAGGCGAACCCCTAGAATATTTCTGTAGCAAGTGTATAGGTGGACCCCAGAAACATTTCTGTAGCAAGAGTATAGGCGAACCCTGGAAACATTGCTGTAGCAAGAGTATAGGTGAACCCCTCAAACATTTCTGTAGCAAGAGTATAGGCGAACCCGTCAAACATTTCTGTAGCAATAGTGTAGGCAAACCCCTCAAACATTGTTGTAGACGAACACCTAGCATAGTATAGGCGAACATCTGTAAAAAATTAGTTTACCAGGAGTATAGGCAAAGAAAAATAGGAAAAATTATTTGGCTAAGAGTATAGGTGAGGGCCAGAAAAATTGGTGTACCAAGAGTACAAGCGTACCCCTGAAAAATTGCTTAACCCCAAGGGCAGGTGAAACCCATAAACATTTTTTAAAGATATAGCTCATTGATGCTTAATTTGTAAAAGATCCTGGAGGCTGTCCTCCGAAAACATTGGTTTTAACAGTGCCTTTTGGCCCGCAGAACAATTGGCATTTCAGCGTGATGACATGCTGTTTGATGAGGAGGAGGAGTAATATCCGTGAGGGATAAACCAAGCTACTTCTCCCCTTTTTTTGAGTGACAGAGGATGCATATTTCTCCTGTTGCAGTTAAAAGAATCTTTAGGATCCGCTGCTTTCCACCGGTGGAGAAGAGAAGTCTGGGGAAATCCAGCCTTTGTTCATCTTTATGAGTGTAAGCATGTCAGCACTGGCAGTTGACAGGCAGGTACCCTTATCCATGATGATCTCTAGAGCTGCACTAAACACCCTATCTGACGAGACGCTAGTGGCAGGGCATCCCAGCACCTCCAGGGCGTACAGCGCAAGTTCATGCCACGTGTCCAGCTTTGACACCCAATAGTTGTATGGAGCAGAGGCGCGAGATTCAATACGACTTTTAATGTTAAAAACACATTGCGTCACATGAAAATTGCAAGTTTGTTCTTTGCGACACGATAAAAAAGAGGCTCCATAGGGAAACATGTGAGATAAAAACAATGCAAAACGCTGAAAAATCGCAATATCATATGAGTGAAAATATCACAAATGTGAAGAAAAACATTGAAAAATATTATTTTCATCATTCTGCATTTTTACTTACTCTCGCATTGCGCGAAAATTGTGCAATTTTCTCCCCCATATGAAATGATCCTTAGGGCTACTACATACTGGGGATAAAATCGCTCAATTTTTGTACGATGCGAGAAATATAGAACGGAAAATGCAGAATTATAAAAAACAATGATTTTCCTTTGCATTCGCAATGTTTTCACTCGTGATGTTGCAAAGGAAAAAAAATCACAGCATGTCCTGTCTATCTGCGTTTTGCAAGTTTTTTTTATCTCCCATGTTTCTCTATGGAGCCTCCATTTTTTCGTATTGCAAAGATTGAACGTGCGCTTTTCATGGCTATAAAGGTCCTCAGTGTCTGGGAGGGGCATACACAGGAATGATAAGAGCCTGTAATGAATTATTATATAATAATTATTGTTATTTATAATGTACAGTCCTATAAACCTGATATGTATCTATTATCTCACTATCCATCATCCAACCATCCAACATTTCCACATCCATCCTCTACAATTACATTCTATAGAGATGACAATCTTGCCCCATGTACAAGGTTTGGAGGCTGGGGAAAGAATTTGGAGACTATTTTATGAAATTTGATTTCCTGCACGGCCTTGTCTTGTCCCTAATTGCTGCTTGTGATGTCACCAAATGTTGTTGGCTCCTCCCCCACATAGTACGACATCATGTATGTTATATAGGGAGCTGTAGAGCCAACATTGCATTGAGGGTTGTAGTTGGGGGGAGGTATGTCCACTGCATCTGGAGTGCCTTTGTGTCCTTCTTTATTTTCTAGCATGTCCATAGCTTTCCTTAAGGTGGCGGTAGAGGTTGGGAATGGTTTTGTTATAGAATAATGGCTCACCATCATACTAGATTCTCACTATCTTATTTATTCTTTAACAGTATTGAGAGAGATAGAGAGCGAGCTAATTATTGAGAGAGATTTAAAGCGAGCATATCCAGTTATGATGTAAGTATCTTATTGTATGACCCCTGCGTGATATTTAGATAAATAGATGGACACCATGAAAACAAGTGTAACGAGGTGCAACCAACTGATGGCATAAACCAGGATAATGCCAACAAAAACAGAGTTCATAAGGAAGAACCTGGTGTGCCCTCAAATATCACAAACGTATAACACATTTTATTAAAGTCATATTAAATTACCTTAAAAAAAACAAGTATGTGTACGTGATCTGCAAGGATGGATTCAGAACCAAATTGGTTCAGAGCGCTTCCACACTGGAAAAATTCTGCAGACCGTACCTCTGCTTCCACCGGCTTGTGTTCTCCCAGCAGTGGTTGCAGGGTGTTTGTTCTCTGATGTTTCTTATCTGACACGCCAACGTGCATCTATTCATCTACCATTATTAGAAGTGCTGCCTGTATCTGGAAAATGACGGGGGTGCTGATGTTCCTGAATTATACACCCTGTAGTAGAGAGACTATGTCCTAGATTATCACCATCTTCTTTACTCTCCAATAGGACCCACGAGGAAGAAGCGGCAACATTCTACACACTACCGGCCTATCTGTGCCGATGAGTTGCCGCAAAAAACCCTCAAAACCTTCTTGGGAAAGCAGTATTTCACTGTAGAACCCCCATGATAGTGACTGTTACCACAATACCAGGTGCTATTCTACACAGACATAACCCCACACTCATCATTTAATCACACATAAGGGACAAAGAGCCATAGATAACACAATGATAAAAGCGGGAATGCAGAAGGAAATATAACACAAATATCAACCATCACCCAGGAGCCCCTATTATCATGCTACACTTCTTCATTGCTCTCTTGCAAGGGGAGAGAAGCCGATATCACTGAGTGACCACAGCAAGCCAATCATACAAAGTAGACCTTCATACAGTCACCAGAAAATGTCAGCTGCAATCTGATTGGTTGTTACTGAAAAATCCTTGTTTATAATTCTTTTCTTCTCCCACAGGTGGCTGGAGACCACCAAGAACATCTGCGAGGTTTATTACCAGTAAGTATCTCCTAGCATGATGACCCTATTGTTCCAGTGTTATAGGAATTGCTGTTTTTTTCTTTCTAAAGGCCCATTTATATGCAACTATTTCGCCCAAAAGACATCTTTTGAGCGATAATCATTGTGTGCATTTACACGGCAAGATGATCGCTCAAAATTCGTTCAAGCTGCAGTTTGAGTGACAGTTTTGAGCATTCACTTTGCATAAGTATGTAAATGAAGGCTCACGCTGTATGCAGAGAACAAGTGGGACCGCTATTTTCTGCATGCAGCTGTTGTCTTCTTGGAGCGCTCAGCTGGTATACAGCTGTGCTCCCTGAGTGGAGTATACAGAAGACAGTTCTCTCTTCTGCATAATCCTGCTGTGTTCACGGAGCGCTCAGCTAGTATATAGCTGAGCGCTCTGAGGGGGGTATGCAGAACGTAGCTGGACCGCTGTCTTCTGCATACTCCTGCTGTGTTCTCCAAGCGGGACACCAGCTGAATCTATATTATCAGTGGTATCTCGCTGAGAATTCAGCGTGTTGCACTGATAGGGCCCATCAGTCTCTTTCAGCTTGCTGAAAGAGATCAATGAACAACTTGTTAATGAAAATGGCATGAAGTCTGTTCAGTCAGACCCAACGATTCTTGCTTGGAGACCACCAAGGACAACAGTGTGGTGTATTACCAGTAAGTATCTCCTAGCATGATGACCCTATTGTTCCAGTGTTATAGGAATTGATGATTTTTTCTTTCTAAAGGCCCATTTGGACACAACGATTCTCGCTCAAACAATATCTTTTGAGCGATAGTCATTGTGTGCATTTACATGGCAAGATAATCGCTCAAAACTTGCTCAAATGGCAGTTTGGTTGAGAATTTTGAGCGTTCACTTTGCATAAGTGTGTAGATGAAGGCTTCCACTGTATGCAGAATACAAGCAAGGCAGCTATTTTCTGCATATAGCTGTTGTCTTCTTGGAGCACTCAGCTGGTATATTGCTGTGCGATCTGAGAGGAGCATACAGTAGACAGCTGCAGCGCTCTCTTTCTTCATACTCCTGCTGTGTTCATGGAGCGCTCAGCTGGTATACCAGCTGAGAGCTCCGAGCTGGGTATGCAGAACATAACTGGACCACTGTTTTCTGCATACTACTGCTGTGTTCTCCGAGCGGGATACCAGCTGGAACTATAGTATCAGTGGTATCCCGCTGAGAACTCAGCGTATAACACTGCTAAGGCTCATCGTTCTCTTTCAGCTTGCTGAAAGAGAACGGTGAACAACTCGTTAATGAAAAATCTACGAAGTTCGTGCAGTGAGACCCAACGATCCTTGCTCAAAAGACGGCTTTGAGCGATTTTTGATTGGAATCATTTGTTTTAAATGGGCCTTAATTCTCCTCCTGATAAAAGGACAGAAAGGAGTGACAGTTCATTAGTAACCCCCATCTACCCCAAAATGGGTCACTTAACTTAATTAAATTATCCCACTATAATAAACCCCATATGGGACCTCTGATGTCAAAATTACAAAGTTATGGCTATCAGAACATGGAGATGCAAAAATATCAAAAGTCACTGCTTCCTTAAAGCCTTAAATACACCAGTCCTGAAAGGGTTAACCCTACCCTAGCAGATTTTCTTTTTATATGTGAGGTTGTATTATCCTCTGGACCCATAAGCCACCAGATCTAAATGTATATATATGTTATGTGTTGTTTAACAGAGAAGAAGATGACGAAGAGGATAATGAGATACCATCCAGCCTCCAGGATTCCACCATTATGGACACATCCGACAGCATCACTGTGTAAGTACTGAATCATCTCCAATGGGCTTATTGTATAAATATATCATATATCACACAACACTATATATATATATAAATAATATTTATGTATTGTTTAATAGCGAAGAGGAAAAGGCAGTACCTGAGACCATCACTGCCTGCCCTACTGACCCCCTCCTGGACGAATCTGCCAACATCGTTCTGTAAGTACCGCATCCTCTACGATGGGCTTATTGTACACACCGTATATGACACAACATTACACATAGTTCATTGATAATGACTTGTATTATCCAGACTGACAGTAATATACAACATGGCAGTGCACACTGGATATCAAATAGATGATGAGTCGGGTCAGTACACAGGACACATTCACGGGATGGCTGGATAGGACTTATGTTAGTATATGGATTAGTACTGCGGTTGGGTTGCGCTCTTGTGCTGCACATTACAAGGCATGGCGCCATTAGTTAAGTCATGGATATCCACACATTACAAGGCGGAGAATTTACTTAGAGTCTTTGGACAGTTTTCTGCTGGAAAAAAAATGGCTAATTTTACAGCACACTAAATTTGGGCAAAAATTGTGATGTTTTTATTTTTCCACCACAATCACCACTTTTGGAGAAAAAAATGAAACTAGCAAAAGGGAAGTTCAACTACCTGAGAGATTTACTATGATTTATGCCAATACCTGGCGTAAGTTACGGAACAAATCTGCAGCAGCTGACAGCTGGCATAGACTCCACATTCTGGCACACAGGTTGGCCAGAGATATGCCAAACTTAGTAAGAGATGATCGCCCCTTAATAGATTTAGTGCACTTTGGATTTAGACTGCCATATACTGCGACGTACATTTCCCCAAATGTGTGTGTGACTAGTTCCATGTGGAACTATGTATCACAGACAGGATGTGTTGGGATGATTCTGATGGAGGGTTGTCCGTCTTGTGGTGATGATACGGGAAGTGAACGGCTCTGATAGACATCTACCCATTCATCATTTACCAAAGTGCTGCTTGTGAAGGGAAATGACAGCGGGTGCTGATGTTCCTGAATTATACACCCTGTAGTAGGGAGACAATGTCCTAGATTATCACCATCTTCTTTACTCTCCAATAGGACCCAGGAGGAGGAAGCAGCGGCATACTCAGTTTTCCCAACATATTACAACAACCATGCTAATGAGTTGCGACAAAAGAGTCTTAGAATCTTTTTGCAAAAGAAGAATGATTTGTCTTCTACATGTTCTCAATGGGGTCGGCGCTGCTGCCGCCGACCCCATTGAGCGCATATAGAGAAGAGAACAGAAATCGCAGATCGCACATAGGTGCGATCTGCGATTTCTATGGCCTAAATAGGACTGTTGGGGTTCTTGAAGCCTAAAATCACTCCTAACACTCTCCCTATAGCAGCTCCGGCATCAACAGCACTTTCCCTGAACTATGTCAGAATGCATCTGTGGCGAGCCGCGGGAGGGGCAGATTTTAATACTCGGGTGACACCTAATCTCGCCAGCCACTCACTGCAGGGGGGTGGTATAGGGCTTGAACGTTGCAGGGGGAAGTTGTAATGCCTTCCCTGTCTTTCTATTGGCCAGAAAAGCGCGCAAATTTGTCAGGGAAGAAAATGAAAGTAACTCGAACACCGCGTGGTACTCGTCACGAGTAACGAGCATCTCGAACACCCTAATACTCGAACGAGTATCAAGCTCGGACGAGTATGCTCGCTCATCTCTACTAAAGACCCTTTTAGACGCATTGATTCTTGCTCATAGACATCTTTTGAGCGACAATCGTTGTATGCATTTACAGGGCAAGATGATCTCTCAAAATTCGCTCACACGGCAGTTTACATGACGGTTTTGAACGTTCACTTTGCATAAGAGTGTAAATGAAGGCTCACGCTGTATGCAGAATGCAAGTGGGACCGCTATATTTTGCATACTTCTGCTGTTTTCATGGAGCGCTCAGCAAGTATATAGCTGAGCGCTCTGAGCAGGGTATGCAGAAAATAGTTGAACCACTGTCTTCTGCATACTCCTGCTGTGTTCTCTGAGCGGGACACCAGCTGAAACAATAGTATCAGCAGTATCCCACTGAGAACTCAGCGCGTGGCACTGATAGGGCTCATTATTCTCTTTTAGTCCGTGCAGTTAGACGCAAAGATCCTTGCTCAAAAGACGGCTTTGAGCGATTTTTGATCGGGAATCATTTGGTTTAAATGGGCCTTAATTCTCCTCCTGATAAAAGAACAGAAAGGAGTGAGAGTTCATTAGTAACCCCCATCTACCCTAAAATGGGGCGCTTAACGTATTTAAATGATCCCACTATAATAAACCCCATATGGGACCTCTGATGGTAAAATTACAAAGTTATGGCTATCAGAACATGGAGATGCAAAAATATCAAAAGTCACTGCTTCCTTAAAGCCTAGAATACACCAGTCCTGAAAGGGTTAACCCTACCACATGTAGATTTTCTTTTTCTATGTACGGTTATACTATCCTCTGGACCCATGAGCCACCAGAACTAAATGTATATATGTAAATGTATGTTAAATGTATGTTATGTGTTGTTCAACAGAGAAAAAGATGGCAAAGAGGATAATGAGACACCGTCCGGCCTCCAGGATTCCACCATTATGGATACATCTGACAGCATCACCGTGTAAGTACAGAATCGTCTCCAATGGGCTTATTGTATAAATATATCATATATCACACAACATTATATATATAATATTTATGTATTGCTTAATAGCGAAGAGGACAAAGCAGAACCTGAGACCATCACTGCCTGTCCTAGTGACCCCCTCCTGGACGAATCTACCAACATCATTCCGTAAGTACTGCATCCTCTACGATGGGCTTATTGTACACACCGTTTATGACACAACATTACACATAGTTCATTGATAATAACTTGTATTATCCAGACTGACAGTAATATACAACATGGCGGTACACACTGGATATCACATAGATGATGAGTCGGGTCAGTACACAGGACACATTCACGGGATGGCTTGATAGGGCTTATGTTAGTATACGGATTAGTATTGTGGTTGGGTTGCGCTCTTGTGCTGCACAGTATAAGACATGGCCCCATTAGTTCAGTCATGGACATCCACACATTACAAGGGCAAGAATTTACTTAGAGTCTTTGGGCAGTTTTCTGCTGGGAAAAAAATGGCTAATTTTACAGCACACTAAATATACAAATTTATATATTATGTGTTATCTAATAGGGAAGAAGACAAGACAAAGGAAAAGTCTAATTATCATAGTCAAACTAAAGATATTGAAGATGGCAACCTTATCAGCGAATGCCTAATAATTGATAAGGCAGAGAACATCAAGAGGTAAGTACCGAATTATCTCCCATGGGCATATTGAAGCATTCTATCATCGGTTCATGGTATGTCATGGACGGACACAGAATATAATGTTTTAGTTTTTCTTTGTGACATTTAGTTTCTCATCTTGTCCATTTTTTTTCCAGCATCAGAAAGAAGAACGGAAGATGGGCCAGATTCACCAGGTGAATACAAATTCATTCATTCTTCATGTCTGACGGTATTTTTTCTGTGAGGTTCATGGAGGCAGGAAATAAAACTTAGGCTATTACATTTGCATTGGGGATTTTGTTT
The DNA here is from genome assembly GCF_035609145.1 of Eleutherodactylus coqui. NCBI lineage: Eukaryota > Metazoa > Chordata > Amphibia > Anura > Eleutherodactylidae > Eleutherodactylus > Eleutherodactylus coqui. Next base: position 57,309,942 of record NC_089840.1, on the reverse strand, counting down.
TCTTGCTCTATTATGAGAACAGGAATATAGAATCCTCGGCCAAACAGTTCCTTTTTATAATAGAACCTAATGGCATTGAGCTGACCCCATTGACTATAATGGGGTCTGTTCAGTTGTTGTCATCCCACATCATTTTACCGGACACGCAACATTTTTTCTCCACCGCTTTACTTGTGATTTGCGCCAGCGGCTCCAAACAGAAACTGGCACTGATATGAACAAAGCTTTTTAGCTTTATTTTCTCCCTTCATTTGTCTATGTATAGATTAGAGGTAATGGTGATCCTATGGTTACTGGATACCTGAAATGTACACAGTGTATACTACTGCATAGGGGAGTTATATGTAGTGTGGGTATATGAACATATAATGACCAGTAGTGATGAGTGAACTTTTCAAAAGTTCAGTTTGGCTAGTTCACTGAAGTTCAGCATAAAGTTTGGTTCATTCCAGATTAGTTTAAACTGAACAGGAACTTCACCAATACCCCTAAAACTAGTGTATAACAGTGGTGGTGGTTCACCTGAGACAAACCGCCTGAGATTCAGTTTGAGGCCTTAGTCAGACGGGCTTTTTTTCGCACGATTTGTGGATCGCATGACGGATGCGCATCCGCAAATCGCGTGACCGGGGCCCAAAAATCGCACGAAAATCTGCTCCTAGCCACGTTTCATTAGAAACGGGCCGCAGCTGTCCAGCACATTGTATTCAATGGAGCCAGCAATTCAGCCGGCTCCATTGAAAGCAATGCGCTGCGGGCGAGTGCGGGATGAATTGTCGGGAAGGGCTTAAATATATAAGCCCTTCCCTGCAGTTCATACAGAAATGTGTTAAAATAAAAAAAATACATATACTCACCTTGTCCCGGCAGACGGAGTTCAGCGCGGCCGGCCTGCAGTGGGTGTGAAGGGGGTGTGAGTCAGACCTGCCCCTGATTGGCTCAGCGCTGAGCCAATCAGAGGCAGGTCTCACTCACACCCATTCATGAATTCAAAGCAACCCTAGTGGAGCAGTTACCTGTGACTGTGGACTCTTTACTTGAGACTTTCAGCAACCCCCACCTTGGCGAGATGGATCCATTGGGCACACACCTGCGGCTACACCATGCCAGAGATGTTGCTGCCAGAACGTCTCCCAGAAGACAATCCCTTTATTGGGAAGAAAATCCTCAGCTGATATGTCTGCCTTCCAGCACTCCCACCTCTTTGCTACCTAATGTGGCCACTAGAGGGGCAGAATCCAGAGATGCTGTTGAACCTTCTTATCCTCTATACACTTTCAGGAGAGACAATGTTACCGCTGTTTGGGAGAAGCTCACCACTGGGAGCACCGGTGCACGGTGAGTGTGCACTGTCCTTCCTGGCGCCACTGGTGATCATGTGGGCATCGCCATTCAGGCCTCTCCGCTGCTGGTGGTCGCGCGGAAGCGAGTCCCTCCTGGCCAAACTCACAGCTCTCCTGCTAGGGCGCATCGTAGGATGGGTCTGGATTTATGAAATCACCGGCAGGTGTGTCATTTCGCTCCACCTTGCGTTAGGCGGAGACTTCTGTATTTAGCCTGTCTGGTGCTGGGTCCCAGTGCCAGTGTTAGGTTTTTGTCCAGTCAACACCCGCATATTTTCAGTCTGCCTTTAGTTCTGACCTTGCTATTCCCTGACTCTGAGCTTGTCTTCGCCTTTGGTCTGGCGTTCTCGGTTAGTTTGTCCCAGTTTGTTGACACTACTGATCTTGTGCATTTACACATATTCTCCACTTGTTTTTCTTTCCGGGGGTTATATTCTTAGTGCAGAGTAGGGACCGTCGCCCAGATGTCGCTCTGGGGCCTAGCCCAGGGGGGCAAGTAGGCGGGGACATGGGAGAGGGCTGGCGTAGGGACTTCCGTAACACCCTGTTTTTAGCCAGTCCGGACAACTGTCCAGGTGGAATACCCTCCATGGATACTCGTTCACCGACACAACGTTGTGGTGAGAGACTATATCCCAGAACTGTTGAGATCTTTTGTTATCCCCTTTTTATCATGATAACTTTGACTTCCATTTTGTGGGAAGGCGTTCAATGGTGCCTAACCCACCTCTGCGGCTACCTCAACGTAGATCAGCTACGTCCCTGCTATCCAGGACTCTCCCTCTTCAGAAGGAGATTCAATGCAGGTCTCTCCTTTCACCACCAGTACCGCGAAGGATGAAACACTGCGCAAAATGCAGGAAAAGAAGACAGCTGGCCCTTATTAGGCTTTAATAGCCCCTCAATTCTACAGTTAGGGTGTGTGACACGCGCATGTGAACTGGCCCATAAAATTGCACGAGATTTGTGCGCTGCGAGACACACAAATCATTTGAATACGGTTATATAAATCAACGATGCGGGGGAAAAAAATCAAGGCATTGAATCTTTGGGCGTTTCCTCAGAACTCGTCGCCCATTGTTTTTAATAGGGCTGGGAAAAGCATCACAAGGCTTTAATTCCCAACAACATTATCCCCAATTCAGGGGAGGGGGTGATTCTCAGCCCTATTAATTTCTCAAGGAGGAGAAGAATTCTTGCCAGATTGGCTGTATGAGGGGGAAGCTCCAAAAAATGTGCAAAAGTGTGCCTCTACCTCCACACTCTTTCCAGCATTTATTAGAGTAATTTGGGAAAAAGTCGGATAATTGGACTGGTGACCTGTACCATCTTGTTATAACTTTACTGTGAACTTCCATCAGGGTGGCACATGAAGAAGTTTTAATTGCCCAAGAGTGCGCCGTATTCCATGGATCAGATGAGAACGAATGCCCCAATTCTTTCTCCCAGTTCAGGAGGTGGACCTTTTTGTATGAGTCACGATTAAAATCGCTATCCCCACAAAAGATCTTGTATAATGACTTGAGTTTTAACTCGAATGGGGGAGGGTCAAATAAGAATCTGTATAGGTATGATGGTAGTGTAAGATCCCGAAGCGGGAGAGAAGCCCAAATGCTAGTTATTTGCAAATATAAAAAGTGGTCTGTATCTGACAGGTCAAATTCTAAACTTAAACGCTTGAAGGATTTCAATTCGTTCCCCTCTGCTAAGTCCAAAAGTGTTTTGATACCTTTGGCTTTCCAATTATATATGTAAAGATCATTGAACTAAAACCCTAGGATCTCTATAGGAAGGGAAACAGACCTTCTGGGGCAATGGTCCCTGGTGGTCTGCAAAAGGAGTCTCCAAGTTTTGATTGCTACCGTATATACCGGCGTATAAGGCGACGGGGCGTATAAGACGACCCCCCAACTGTCACCTTATACGCCGGTATTCAGTGGAGAAAAAAAAAAAAATTTTATTACTCACCTCCCACGGCGTTCTGTCGCGCTCCGGCAGGATGTCGCTCGCTCCGGGAGGCTGTCGCTCGCTCCTCGTCCCCGCCGCAGCATAGCTTTCTGAATGTGGGGCTTGAAATCCCCGCTTCCAGAAAGCTAATACACACGCCGGCAGCCATGACATCATTGAATGGCTGTGATTGGCTAAAGCGCACGTGGCTTCAGCCAATTACACTATTCAATGACATCATTGAATGGGTGTGATTGCTAACACGTGCGCCTTCAGCCAATCACAGCCATTCAATGCTGTCATGGCTGCCGGCGTGTGTATTAGCTTTCTGGAAGCGGGGATTTCAAGCCCCGCATTCAGAAAGCTATGCTGCGGCGGGGACGAGGAGCGAGCGACAGCCTGCCAGAGCGAGCGACATCCTGCCGGAGCGCGACAGAACGCCGGGGGAGGTGAGTAATAAAATTTTTTTTTTATTTACACTTTTTTTTTTTTTGTATTACCGGCGCATAAGACGACCCCCGGGACTGCAGAGCAGATTTTTCGGGGTTCAAAAGTCGTCTTATACGCCGGTATATACGGTATGTCTATTGTAGGATTCTTTGGAATTGTTACTTTGGGATCTAAGCTGGACACCAACAATAAGTTACGTAGTGTTTTTTTCCCTACTGCACATTGCTCAATATGTATCAGATATATCTGTATAACAGAGAAATGTTGACCACAATGTACTTGTGCCCCAATGTGCATTTTGTATGTTGCTTCGTCCGTGGGTATGGATAAAGTTAGATCCTCCCTTTATAACATAAGCAGTAACTAATCATTACTCACTGGATGCACCTGTTCATAAGTAAAATTATCAAAGATTTGGCAGGCACTGGAGAGTAAATATGCATTGCCATGTATTGTGCATGCGCCAAGGTACATCAATGTAAAATGTCAGTGTTGCATGTAATCCAATAGGACTTCAACCATAGAGTGCGCATGTGCCAGAACACGACGATGTCAAGCGCCTACGCCCAACAGTCACGTGTACATACCCTGTTTCCCTAAAAATAGTACATACCCTGAAAATAAGACATAGCATTATTTTCCAGAATTTTTGAGGATGCAAAATGATTTTTCAGGCTTTTTGAGTATGCTTGAAATATAAGCCCTACTCCAAAATTAAGCCCTGCTAACAGTTAATTTAAAAAGTCAATTTAAATAGTGTCCAGGCAGCTATACATGTAAAAAAGTTAAACCTTTTTGAACAAAAATTAATATAAGACACTGTCTTACTTTCAGGGAAACACGGTAGACCACGGCGATACATTATGATGTCCTTACGTCTGATGCGCTCGCCACTTAGTCATACCACCACGCAGTACACATAAATAGAGCACAAAAGAAAACAAATAGGACACCAACAACAATACATGGTGAGCAACAAACAGGTGAAGAAAAGTGCAACGCAAGTGAAAATAGTACAAAAGTGTTATTAAATAAGAACATATAATATGTACATACAAATATCACACAATCTTTAATTTATATATTGGAGAGCCATGATTGCAGAGAAATATTCTAAATAGTATTCACTTAAATTCATATGGAGTGAAGTGCCAAAAAATAAATAGAAAAAAAACCTAATATATATATAAATATATATATATATATATATATATATATATATATATATATATATATATATATATATATATATATATATATTTAAAACTACTATTACTAAAGTGCAGATGGTGTATTTAGGTTCATCATGACCTTGTAAAATAATATTAGTGAATAAAGTCCCATTATTAGTAAGAAACCTCAAGTCCCAATGAGTTCCATCAATCTGAAAAATATAAAACAACAACTAAAATCCAAATTAAAAGTAAAAGAAAATTGTATAGATGTGATGCAAAGGAAAAACTAGTACTTTATAGTTATAAGTATCATCTTGATTAAATAAATCCCACTGGATACGAAATTGAAACTCACAAAAGTCAAGAAAAGCTCAAAGTTTCATGAAGTCCATAGGGGACTACCGTATTCAGCAAATAAGTGCATCTAGGGTCTTTCTGAACCAGCAACCTTCATCTCCATTTATGAGCTATGGCCCAGAAAAATGTAAAACATGTTCTATACTGCAAACTGACACTGGATAAAGCCCCGTTCACGCGGGCGACAAAGTTACGCGATTTTCTCGCGATGCAAGAATGCTACAAATCGCATGTATGTGAAGCCCATGCTTTCCTTTGGGCTCCTTGACATTTGCAATGTTTTGTAGCATGCTACATTGTGAGTCAAAAACCTTGTTTACTATAAGAGAACCAAATTATACCGCACACCATGATCACATATTACCAGGACACAGTGACCAAATAATATTACTCTGCTTGTTAACTAGTATCACCATTCTACTGCTGAATAACAACCACTACGAAGATCAATATTACCAATAATAACAATATATGAGATAGAAATACTACCCATAGACTCTAAATACATAATACCCCCATAGTGTTACTGGCAAAAGTATACAAAGACCAATATTATCCTCATACAATGACCATACAGTGGTAGATACTAGTTAACAAGCACTCTGCAAACTCTATAAATTATTACAGTACAACTGCCTCCAGTAATCACTTTTGATGTTCCCTCTGCCTGGCATCCTTTACTTTCCCTTTTCTTCTCCATCCGGTTCAGATAACCATCATGAGTTTTTCCTAGAACAGCTTGCCTCTGCAGAATTTGACACACAGAAATCTTTGATTCCTCAATTTTCCAGCTATCTTCCTTCATTTTTCACACCTCTATAAAATCTCCCCACCCAAGTTGCCCCGGTAGCAATAATGCCATGTGCCCCACATAGTAACAGTATCCCCTTTTTGTGCTCCCTGTAGGCCTCACACACTAAGTGCCACTTTAATTCTCCCCCTACACAGTAATGGTGGCCCCTTTTATGTCCCACTCAGTAATAATGCCCCTCCTGACCCCTTGTAGTAATAATAATGCTCCTCCTGGCCCCCATTTAGTAATAATGGCCCCTGGCTCTCCTTTATTAATAATAATTCCTGTCCTGGTCTTCGTATTGTAATAATGCCCCTCTTGTCCCCATTGCAATCCTGCCCATTATATACGTAAAAAAAACTCATATATTGGTTTCTGGCATCCACTGTCTGCATTTCAAGGGCCTACACTGACTTCTGCATTGTATGATCAGCAATGATTAGGCTGAGGCCTGGACATAGTGATCAGGTGATCGCTCTATACAGAAGTCAGTGTCGGTCCTGTGCAGCACAGACAGCAGAGGCTCAGAGCTGGGAGGAGAGACATGGGTGAATAGATGTGTTTTTTTTTTTTTACTTCCACAGCCATATAAAAAAGTGTCTGTCTGTCCCTGCAGCGGCCCAGGAACCTGACCAGCCCACTGGGATCTTTATGTTGGATACAATGGCCTGTACACCCCTGTTGGGTATTTGAGTGATTTCCGTAGGGAATAACTCAATATTTAATTCTCTCTACCGCCCAAGAGTTTACGTCTTATAACACTTTTTTCGGCTATTCTATATCCTGTTTTTTGCCTAATATATTCTAAGAGCTCATAAGGCTGCCATAGAGCATATCTGTAAATTTTCCTAATGCTGTTAAATGCAGCTCAGGGAAGATAGACACCCCCATAGTCATGTATAGACAGCAGAATAAAAAGTTCTACAATTAGAAAATAAAAAACAGATTAGAAAAATGGAAAATGTTTCGCTATCTGGTTTTAATTTTTACAAGAAATGTTGGTAATATAGTCCCTTTAATACCATAGACTTATTAGGGTTAATCTTAAAATGATAGATTTTATGGAAGAGGTCAAATACAGATGTAAGTGCTGGAACAGAAATGTCTGGGTTAGAGGTATAAATAAGGAGATCATCTGCAAAAGCTGCTGACAATAAATGTTTCAACTTTTCTGTTTACCTATATTGCCTCATTCATTCTCTATCACCTCTCTGGCATACTGGGCATCGAATGAAAGTGAAATATCACATGCCAACTGCTTAAATGATCAGGACAAGTGTGAGCAACTGTAGTGTAACTAGCACTATTCTAAAACTATCTGTAATAAACAGGAAATACAGAATGGATCCTTTATAGAGATGAGCGAACGTACTCGTCCGAGCTTGATACTCGTTCGAGTATTAGCGTGTTCGAGATGCTCGTTATTTGAAATGAGCACCACGCGATGTTCGAGTTACTTTCACTTTCATCTCTGAGACGTTAGCGCGCTTTTCTGGCCAATAAAAAGACAGGGAAGGCATTACAACTCCCCCCTGCAACGTTCAAGCCCTATACCACCCCCCTGCAGTGAGTGGCTGGCGAGATCAGGTGTCACCCGAGTATAAAAATCGGCCCCTCCCGCGGCTCGCCACAGATGCGTTCTGACATAGTTCAGCGAAAGTGCTGTCTTGCTGGAGTTGCTATAGGGAGAGTGTTAGGAGTTATTTTAGGCTTCAAGAACCCCAACGGTCCTTCTTAGGGCCACATCTAACCGTGTGCAGTAGTGTGGAGGCTGCTTTTTGCAGTGTTGCACATTTTTTTTTTTGTATATCGGCCATGCAGAGCATTGCGTCCTGTAGTAATTTTACATAGTCCAGGGCCAGTAGTGGTGAGGCAGGGACAGAAGACATATTTAGTGTATATAGGCAGTGGGCCTTTCCAAAAACATTTTGGAAAAAAAATCTATTTGGGCTGCCTGTGACCGTCCTCAGTGTACTGGGTCTCTGCTGGGGGTAGTTGTCCTAATTCATACGCAGCCAGCTAAGTGTTACAGCAGGCTTGCGCAAAATTCTTTCCTGGCTCTGCTGTGCATTCCGTAAGCGAAGTCAGCCTCCAACCACAGGCCAATAAGCGGCACATTCAATAACAGCGTTCAGTTTCTGCATTACTGGTAATACAGCATGCTGAGGGGTAGGGGTAGGCCTAGAGGACGTGGACGCGGGCGAGGACGCGGAGGCCCAGGTCAGGGTGTGGGCACTGGCCGAGCCAGTGCGGTGGCCAGGGGTAGAGGCGGGGCCAGACCGAATAATCCACCAACTGTTTCCCAAAGCACCCCCTCGCGCCATGCCACCCTGCAGAGGCCAAGGTGCTCTAAGGTGTGGCAGTTTTTCACAGAGACGCCTGACGACCGACGAACTGTGTTGTGCAACCTTTGTTGCGCCAAGATCAGCTGGGGAGCCACCGCCACCAGCATGCGCAGGCATATGATGGCCAAGCACCCCACAAGGTGGGACGAAGGCCGTTCACCGCCTCCGGTTTGCACCACTGCCTCTCCCCCTGTGCCCCAACCTGCCACTGAGATCCAACCCCCCTCTGAGAACACAGGCACGAGTGCCTACCACCCTGCACCCACACCCTCACCTCCGCTGTCCTCGGCCCCATCCAGCAATGTCTCTCAGCGCAGCGTCCAGACGTCGCTAGCGCAACTGTTTGAGCGCAAGCGCAAGTACGCCGCCAGGCACCCGCACGCTCAAGCAATAAACGTTCACATAGCCAAATTGATCAGCCTGGAGATGCTGCCGTATAGGCTTGTGGAAACGGAGGCTTTCAAAAGCAGGATGGCGGCGGCCCCGCGCTACACGGTTTCCAGTCGCCACTACTTTTCCCGACGTGCCGTCCCAGCCCTGCACGACCACGTCTCCCGCAACATTGTACGCGCCCTCACCAACGCGGTTACTGCCAAAGTCCACTTAACAACAGACACGTGGACAAGCACAGGCGGGCAGAGTCACTATATCTCCCTGATGGCACATTGAGTGAATTTAGTGGAGGCTGGGACAGAGTCAGAGCCTGGGACCGCTCACGTCCTACCCACCCCCAGAATTGCGGGCCCCAGCTCGGTGGTGGTATCTGCGGCGGTGTATGCTTCCTCCACTAAACCACCCTCCTCCTCCTCCACCTCCTCCAACGCAACCTCTGTCTCACAATCAAGATGTTTCAGCCACAGCAGCACGTCGCTAGCAGTCGCTGTCACGTGGCGTGGCAGCACAGCGGTGGGCAAGCGTCAGCAGGCCGTGCTGAAACTACTCAGCTTAGGAGAGAAGAGGCACATGGCCCACGAACTGCTGCAGGGTCTGACAGAGCAGACCGACCGCTGGCTTTCGCCGCTGAGCCTCCAACCGGGCATGGTCGTGTGTGACAACGGCCGTAACCTGGTGGCGGTTCTGCAGCTCGGCAGCCTCACACACGTGCCATGCCTGGCCCATGTCTTTAATTTGGTGGTTCAGCGCTTTCTGAAAAGCTACCCACACTTGTCATACCTGCTCGGAAAGGTGCGCCGGGTCAGCGCACATTTCCGCAACTCCAAGACGGTCGCTGCCACCCTGCGGACCCTGCAACATCGGTTTAATCTGCCAGTGCACCGACTGCTGTGCGACGTGCCCACACGGTAGAACTCTACGCTCCACATGTTGGCCAGACTCTATGAGCAGCGTAGAGCTATAGTGGAATACCAACTCCAACATGGGCGGCGTAGTGGGAGTCAGCCTCCTCAATTCTTTACAGAAGAGTGGCCCTGGTTGGCAGCCATCTGCCAGGTCCTTGGAAACTTTGAGGAGTCTACCCAGATGGTGAGCGGGGATGCTGCAATCATTAGCGTCACCATTCCTCTGCTATGCCTCTTGAGAAGTTCCCTGCAAAGCATAAAGGCAGACGCTTTGCGCTTGGAAACGGAGGCGGGGGAAGACAGTATGTCGCTGGATAGTCAGAGCACCCTCATGTCTATATCTCAGCGCGTTGAGGAGGAGGGGGAGGAGCATGAGGAGGAGGGGGAAGAGACAGCTTGGCCCACTGCTAAGGGTACCCATGCTGCTTGCCTGTCATCCTTTCAGCGTGTATGGCCGGAGGAGGAGGATCCTGAAAGTGATCTTCCAAGTGAGGACAGCCATGTGTTGCCTACAGGTACCCTGGCACACATGGCTGACTTCATGTTAGGATGCCTTTCTCGTGACCCTCGCGTTACACGCATTCTGGCCACTACGGATTACTGGGTGTACACACTGCTTGACCCACGGTATAAGGAGAACCTTTCCACTCTCATTCCCGAAGAGGAAAGGGGTTCGAGAGTGATGCTATACCACAGGACCCTGGCGGACAAACTGATGGTAAAATTCCCATCCGACAGCGCTATTTGCAGAAGGTGCAGTTCCGAGGGCCAGGTAGCAGGGGAGGCGCAGAGATCAGGCAGCATGTACAGAGCAGGCAGGGGAACATTATCCAAGGCCTTTGCCAGCTTTATGGCTCCCCAGCAAGACTGTGTCACCGCTCCCCAGTCAAGGCTGAGTTGGCGGGAGCACTGTAAAAGGATGGTGAGGGAGTACGTAGCCGATCGCACAACCGTCCTCGGTGACGCCTCTGCCCCCTACAACTACTGGGTGTCGAAGCTGGACACGTGGCCTGAACTCGCGCTGTATGCCCTGGAGGTGCTTGCTTGTCCTGCGGCTAGCGTCTTGTCAGAGAGGGTGTTTAGTGCGGCTGGGGGAATCATCACGGATAAGCGTACCCGCCTGTCAACCGACAGTGCCGACAGGCTTACACTCATCAAGATGAACAAAGCCTGGATTTCCCCAGACTTCTCTTCTCCACCAGCGGACAGCAGCGATACGTAAGCAATACGTAGGCTGCACCCGCGGATGGAAGCATCGTTCTCTATCACTATTAGAGATGAGCGAGCACCAAAATGCTCGGGTGCTCGTTATTCGGGACGAACTTTTCGCGATGCTCGAGGGTTCGTTTCGAGTAACGAACCCCATTGAAGTCAATGGGCGACCCGAGCATTTTTGTATTTCGCCGATGCTCGCTAAGGTTTCCTTGTGTGAAAATCTGGGCAATTCAAGAAAGTGATGGGAACGACACAGCAACGGATAGGGCAGGCGAGGGGCTACATGTTGGGCTGCATCTCAAGTTCACAGGTCCCACTATTAAGCCACAATAGCGGCAAGAGTGGGCCCCCCTCCCTCCCAAAAACTTTTACTTCTGAAAAGCCCTCATTAGCATGGCATACCTTAGCTAAGCACCCCACTACCTCCAACAAAGCACAATCACTGCCTGCATGACACTCCACTGCCACTTCTCCTGGGTTACATGCTGCCCAACCCCCCCACCCTCCCCCCCACAGCGCACACCAAAGTGTCCCTGCGCAGCCTTCAGCTGCCCTCATGCCACACCACCCTTATGTCTATTTATAAGTGCGTCTGCCATGAGGAGGAACCGCAGGCACACACTGCAGAGGGTTGGCACGGCTAGGCAGCGACCCTCTTTAAAAGGGGCGGGCGATAGCCCACAATGCTGTACAGAAGCAATGAGAAATAGAATCCTGTGCCACCGCCATCAGGAGCTGCACACGTGGGCATAGCAATGGGGAACCTATGTGCCACACACTATTCATTCTGTCAAGGTGTCTGCATGCCCCAGTCAGACCGGGCTTTTTAATTCATAGACACAGGCAGGTACAACTCCCTATTGTGAAGTCCCTGTGGACCCACAGCATGGGTGGCTCCCTGGAACCCACCGGCGGTACATAAAAATATCCCATTGCATTGCCCAACACAGCTGAGGTAGTAATGTCGTGCTTAATGCAGGTGGGCTTCGGCCCACACTGCATGCCCCAGTCAGACTGGGGTTCTTTACAAGTGGAAACAGATGCATTTATAATTCCCTGTAGACCCACAGCATGGGTGGGTCCCTGGAAGCCACCGGCGGTACATAGAAATATCCCATTGCATTGCCCAACACAGCTGAGGTAGTAATGTCGTGCTTAATACAGGTGTGCTTCGGCCCACACTGCATGCCCCAGTCAGACTGGGGTTCTTTACAAGTGGAAACAGATGCATTTATAATTCCCTGTGGACCCACAGCATGGGTGGGTGCCAGGAAGCCACCGGCGGTACATAGAAATATCCCATTGCATTGCCCAACACAGCTGAGGTAGTAATGTCGTGCTTAATACAGGTGGGCTTCAGCCCACACTGCATGCCCCAGTCAGACTGGGGTTCTTTACAAGTGGAAACAGATGCATTTATAATTCCCTGTGGACCCACAGCATGGGTGGGTGCCAGGAAGCCACCGGCGGTACATAGAAATATCCCATTGCATTGCCCAACACAGCTGAGGTAGTAATGTTGTGCTTAATACAGGTGGGCTTCGGCCCACACTGCATGCCCCAATCAGACTGGGGTTCTTTACAAGTGGACAGATGTAGGTTAAACTCCGTGTGCACCTACAGCATGGGTGGCTCCCTGGAACCCACCGTCGGTACACAGAAATATCCCATTGCATTGCCCAACACAGCTGAGGTAGTAATGTCGTGCTTAATGCAGGTGGGCTTCGGCCCACACTGCATGCCCCAGTCAGACTGGGGTTCTTTACAAGTGGAAACAGATGCATTTATAATTCCCTGTGGACCCACAGCATGAGTGGGTGCCAGGAAGCCACCGGCGGTACATAGAAATATCCCATTGCATTGCCCAACACAGCTGAGGTAGTAATGTCGTGCTTAATACAGGTGGGCTTCGGCCCACACTGCATGCCCCAGTCAGACTGGGGTTCTTTACAAGTGGACAGATGTAGGTTAAACACCGTGTGCACCTACAGCATGGGTGGCTCCCTGGAACCCACCGGCGATACACAAAAATATCCCTTGCATTGCCCAACACAGCTGATGTAACGTCAGCTGTAATGCAGGTGGGCTAAAAATTCATTTGATTACACTGTAGGCGAGGGCCCACAAAAATTGCTGTATCAACAGTACTAATGTACATCCAAAAAATTGGCCATGCCCAACCAAGATGGCAGGTGAAACCCATTAATCGCTTTGGTTAATGTGGCTTAAGTGGTAACTAGGCCTGGAGGCAGCGCAGTTTAACGAAAAATTGGTTCAAGTTAAAGTTTCAACGCTTTTAAGAGCATTGAAACATATAAAAATTGTTTAGAAAAATTATGAGTGAGCCTTGTGGCCCTAAGAAAAATTGCCCGTTCAGCGTGATTACGTGGGGTTTCAGGAGGAGGAGCAGGAGGAGGAGGAGGAATATTAGACACAGATTGATGAAGCAGAAATGTCCCCGTTTTGGATGGTGAGAGAGAACGTAGCTTCCATCCGCGGGTGCAGCCTACGTATTGCTTACGTATCGCTGCTGTCCGCTGGTGGAGAAGAGAAGTCTGGGGAAATCCAGGCTTTGTTCATCTTGATGAGTGTAAGCCTGTCGGCACTGTCGTTTGACAGGTGGGTACGCTTATCCGTGATGATTCCCCCAGCCGCACTAAACACACTCTCTGACAAGACGCTAGCCGCAGGACAAGCAAGCACCTCCAGGGCATACAGCGCGAGTTCAGGCCACGTGTCCAGCTTCGACACCCAGTAGTTGTAGGGGGCAGAGGCGTCACCGAGGACGGTCGTGCCATCGGCTACGTACTCCCTCACCATCCTTTTACAGTGCTCCCGCCGACTCAGCCTTGACTGGGGAGCGGTGACACAGTCTTGCTGGGGAGCCATAAAGCTGGCCAAGGCCTTGGAGAATGTTCCCCTGCCTGCGCTGTACATGCTGCCTGATCTCTGCGCCTCCCCTGCTACCTGGCCCTCGGAACTGCGCCTTCTGCCACTAGCGCTGTTGGATGGGAAGTTTACCATCAGTTTGTCCACCAGCGCCCTGTGGTATAGCAACACTCTCGAACCCCTTTCCTCTTCGGGAATGAGAGTGGGAAGGTTCTCCTTATAGCGTGGGTCGAGCAGTGTGTACACCCAGTAATCCGTAGTGGCCAGAATGCGTGTAACGCGAGGGTCACGAGAAAGGCATCCTAATATGAAGTGTGCCATGTGTGCCAGGGTACCTGTACGCAACACATGGCTGTCTTCACTAGGAAGATCACTTTCAGGATCCTCCTCCTCCTCCTCTTCCTCCTCCTCAGGCCATACACGCTGAAAGGATGACAGCCCAGCAGCATGTGTACCCTCACCAGTGGGCCAAGCTGTCTCTTCCCCCTCCACCTCATCCTCCTCATGCTCCTCCTCCTCCTCCTCAACGCGCTGAGATATAGACAGGCGGGTGCTCTGACTATCCAGCGACATACTGTCTTCCCCCGGCTCTGTTTCCGAGCGCAAAGCGTCTGCCTTTATGCTTTGCAGGGAACTTCTCAAGATGCATAGCAGAGGAATGGTGACACTAATGATTGCAGCATCGCCGCTCACCACCTGGGTAGACTCCTCAAATTTTCCAAGGACCTGGCAGATGGCTGCCAACCAGGGCCACTCTTCTGTAAATAATTGAGGAGGCTGACTCCCACTGCGCCGCGCAAGTTGGAGTTGGTATTCCACTATAGCTCTACGCTGCTCATAGAGTCTGGCCAACATGTGGAGCGTAGAGTTCCACTGTGTGGGCACGTCGCACAGCAGTCGGTGCACTGGCAGATTAAACCTATGTTGCAGTGTCTGCAGGGTGGCAGCGTGCGTGTGGGATTTGCGGAAATGTGCGCAGAGCTGGCGCACCTTTCCGAGCAGGTATGACAAGTGGGGGTAGCTTTTCAGAAAGCGCTGAACCACCAAATTAAAGACATGGGCCAGGCATGGCACGTGCGTGAGGCTGCCGAGCTGCAGAGCCGCCACCAGCTTACGGCCGTTGTCACACACGACCATGCCCGGTTGGAGGCTCAGCGGCGCAAGCCAGTGGTCGGTCTGCTCTGTCAGACCCTGCAGCAGTTCGTGGGCCGTGTGCCTCTTCTCTCCTAAGCTGAGTAGTTTCAGCACGGCCTGCTGACGCTTGCCCACCGCTGTGCTGCCACGCCACGTGACACCGACTGCTGGCGACGTGCTGCTGACACATCTTGATTGCGAGACAGAGGTTGCGTTGGAGGAGGAGGAGGAGGAAGGTGCTTTAGTGGAGGAAGCATACACCGCCGCAGATACCACCACCGAGCTGGGGCCCACAATTCTGGGGGTGGGTAGGACGTGAGCGGTCCCAGGCTCTGACTCTGTCCCAGCCTCCACTAAATTCACCCAATGTGCCGTCAGGGAGATATAGTGGCCCTGCCCGCCTGTGCTTGTCCACGTGTCCGTTGTTAAGTGGACCTTGGCAGTAACCGCGTTGGTGAGGGCGCGTACAATGTTGCGGGAGACGTGGTCGTGCAGGGCTGGGACGGCACATCGGGAAAAGTAGTGCAACATGGAACCGAGTAGCGCGGGGCAGCCGCCGCCATCATGCTTTTGAAAGCTTCCGTTTCCACAAGCCTATACGGCAGCATCTCTAGGCTGATCAATTTTGCAATGTGCACGTTTAACGCTTGAGCGTGCGGGTGCGTGGCGTCATAGTTGCGCTTGAGCTCAAACTGTGGCACTAGCGACGTCTGGACGCTGCGCTGAGAGACATTGCTGGATGGGGCCGAGGACAGCGGAGGTGAGGGTGTGGGTGCAGGCCAGGAGACGGTAGTGCCTGTGTCCTCAGAGTGGGGTTGGATCTCAGTGGCAGGTTGGGGCACAGGGGGAGAGGCAGTGGTGCAAACCGGAGGCGGTGAACGGGCATCGTCCCACCTTGTAAGGTGCTTGGCCATCATATGCCTGCGCATGCTGTTGGTGGTGCCTCCCCAGCTGATCTTGGCGCGACAAAGGTTGCACACCACTGTTCGTCGGTCGTCAGGCGTCTCTGTGAAAAACTGCCACACCGTAGAGCACCTTGGCCTCTGTAGGGTGGCATGGCGCGAGGGGGCGCTTTGGGAAACAGTTGGTGGATTATTCGGTCTGGCCCTGCCTCTACCCCTGGCCACCGCACTGGCTCGGCCTGTGCCCACACCCTCACTTGGCCCTCCGCGTCCTCGGCCGCGTCCACATCCTCTAGGCCTACCCCTACCCCTCAGCATGCTGTATTACCAGTGATTTGATTTCCCAGGCAGGAAAGAAATTGGCGCAAGGCTGCACTCAACCGTAGCTGGTTGCGTCTGATTTTTGTACGTTGTCCACGCAGCACACACGTACACGGAGACCTTAGGACTGACACAGGCAGGCCAAATATAATTTTTTGTCCTTTTTAGCTCAGGGAAGACCCCACTGCGTGTATTCAATGAAAAACAAGAAGTTTAATATCTGTGGTGTGGCCCTCAAAAAGTGTCACACAACTATAGTGTAGCAGAGTTATTAACTCTAGCAGAGCAGGTATTTGCCAGTCAGGAAAGACAATGGCGCTAGGCTGCAGTAAAGCGTAGGTGGTTGCGTCTGATTTTTGTACGTTGTACACGCAGCACACACGTACACGGAGACCTTAGGACTGACACAGGCAGGCCAAATATAATTTTTTTCCTTTTTAGCTTAGGGAAGACCCCACTGCGTATATTCAATGAACAAGAAGTTTAATATCTGTGGTGTGGTCCTCAAAAAGTGTCACACAACTATAGTGTAGCAGAGTTATTAACTCTAGCAGAGCAGGTATTTGCCAGTCAGGAAAGACAATGGCGCAAGCCTGCAGTAAAGCGTAGCTGGTTGCGTCTGATTTTTGTACGTTGTACACGCAGCACACACGTACACGGAGACCTTAGGACTGACACAGGCAGGCCAAATATAATTTTTTTCCTTTTTAGCAAAGGGAAGACCCCACTGCGTGTATTCAATGAATAATAAATGTCTTGTGGCCCTGCCTACACAATTCTATCCCTGTAGTATTAATGCCGGGTGCAATGCTCTGCACAGCCGGTTTTGAGAAGAAAAAAAAAAAATGCAACACAGCTAACAGCAGCCTGGACAGTACTGCACACGGATAGAAGTGGCCCTAGAAAGGACCGTTGGGGTTCTTGAAGCCTACACTAACTCCTAACACTCTCCCTGCCTAACCCCCACTTCTGTCCCTATTGCTGGGCGCAATGCTCTGCAGATCCAACTTTGGACAAAAAAAAATAAAAATACTGTGCTAACACAGTACTGCACACTAGTAGATGTGGCCCTGAGAAGGGCCGTTGGGGTTCTTGAAGCCTACACTGACTCCTAACGCTCTACCTACAGCAGCACCAGCAGCAGCACTTTCCCTCAGCTAAGTCACAAGGCATGTGTGGCGAGCCGCGGGAGGGGCCGATTTTTATACTCGGGTGACATCTGATCGCCCCAGCCACTCACAGCAGGGGGGTGGTATAGGGCTTGAACGTCACAGGGGGAAGTTGTAATGCCTTCCCTGTCTTTCAATTGGCCAGAAAAGCGCGCTAACGTCTCAGAGAGGAAACTGAAAGTAACCGGAACACCGCGTGGTACTCGTTACGAGTAACGAGCATCCCGAACACCCTAATATTCGCACGAATATCAAGCTCGGACGAGTACGTTCGCTCATCTCTAATCACTATCAAAAACGGGGACCTTTTTGCTTCATCAATCTATGTATTCTATTCATCCTCCTCCTCCTGAAACCTCACATAATCACGCCGAACGGGCAATTTTTCTTAGGCCCACAAGGCTCAGTCATATAATTTTTCTAAACAATTTTTATACGTTTCAATGCTCATTAAAGCGTTGAAACTTTCACCTGAACCAATCTTTATTTTAACTGGGCTGCCTCCAGGCCTAGTTACCAATTAAGCCACATTAACCATTAATGGGTTTCACCTGCCCTCTTGGTTGGGCATGGGCAATTTTTCTGACGTACATTAGTACTGATGGTACACCAATTTTTTGGGGCCCTCGCCTACAGTGTAATCCAATTAATTTTTTGCCCACCTGCATTAAAGCTGACGTTACATCACCTGTGATGGGCAATGCAATGGGATATATTTATGTACCGGCGGTGGCCTCCTGGCACCCACCCATGCTGTGGGTCCACAGAGAGTTGTAACTGCATGTGTCCACTTCTAAAGAACCCCAGTCTGACTGGGGCATGCAGTGTGGGCCGAAGCCCACCTGCATTTAATCGGACGTTACCTCAGCTGTTATGGGCACTGCAATGGGATACATTTATGTACAGCCGGTGGGTTCCAGGGAGCCACCCATGCTGTGGGTCCACAGGGAGTTGTAACTGCATGTGTCCACTTCTAAAGAACCCCAGTCTGACTGGGGCATGCAGTGTGGGCCGAAGCCCACCTGCATTTAATCGGACGTTACCTCAGCTGTTATGGGCACTGCAATGGGATACATTTATGTACAGCCGGTGGGTTCCAGGGAGCCACCCATGCTGTGGGTGCACACGGAATTCCAATTGCGGAGTTGTACCTGCCTGTGACTATTTATAAAAAACCGCGGTCTGACTGGGGAATGCAGACACCTTGACAGAATGAATAGTGTGTGGCACATAGGTTCCCCATTGCTATGCCCACGTGTGCAGCTCCTGATGGCAGCGGCACAGGATTATATTTCTCATTGCTTCTGTACAGCATTGTGGGCTATCGCCCCGCCCCTTTTAAAGAGGTTTGCTGCCTAGCCGTGCCAACCCTCTGCAGTGTGTGCCTACGGTTCTTCCTCATGGCAGACGCACTTATAAATAGACATGAAGGTGGTGTGGCATGAGTGCAGCTGAAGGCTGCGCAGGGACACTTTGGTGTGCGCTGTGGACACTGGGTCGTGCGGGGGGGTTGGGCAGCATGTAACCCAGGAGAGTGTCATGCAGGCTGTGATTGTGCTTTGTTGGAGGTAGTGTGGTGCTTAGCTAAGGTATGCATTGCTAATGAGGGCTTTTCAGAAGTAAAAGTTGTTGGGAGGGGGGGGGGGGGCACTCTTGCCGCTATTGTGGCTTAATAGTGGGACCTGGGAACTTGAGATGCAGCCCAACATGTAGCCCCTCGCCTGCCCTATCCTTTGCTGTGTCGTTCCCATCACTTTATTGAATTGCCCAGATTTTCACAAATGAAAACCTTAGCGAGCATCGGCGATATACAAAAATGCTAGGGTCACCCATTGACTTCAATGGGGTTCGTTACTCGAAACGAACCCTCGAGCATCGTGATAATTTCGTCCCGAGTAACGAGCACCCGAGCATTTTGGTGCTCGCTCATCTCTAATACTCACCTTTTTGCAGCTGCCAGAGATCAGTCGCGTCCAGCCGTCTCTACTCCTGAACTGCTTTCTGTAGTATTCAGCAGGCGGGGATTTAAAATCCCCGCCTGCTGAATGGGCTGCCTCTGATTGGTCACAGCCCTCAGCCAATCATGAGGCAGCTCTCACTCACCCATTCATGAATTCATGTATTGCCGGCTTCATTGAATTCAATGGGCGAACATCGTTCTCGGATATCGGGCAGCACCCGTGTGACCAATGCCCTTGGGCTGATAAATGCTGCTAGCAGCGTTTTTTTTTTTAGCCGTGACGCTGGCTTCGGTCACGTGATTTCTTTGTGTGCATCAGTCTTGCGCTCAAAAAAACTCGCATGAAAAAACGCCCATGTGACTGAGCTCTAAAGGTGTTCGAGCAGGCGCGCCCCAATCAGATGCAGAGTTTTAAAAATGTCAGTTTGTCAAGAAACACCATTGCAAACAGAGTTGATGAACTAGCAGAAAATTTGACAACACAGCTGTCTGAAGAGGGATGCAGTTATCTGGCTTTTACATTAGCTGTTGATGAATTCTGCGCATCTATCCATTTTTATAAGCGGTGTGAAGGCGGACTACTGATGAGCTCTTGGATGTGAATGCCATGCTTGGGGTGACAACCAGGAAGGACGTTTTTGAGGTGGTGGAAAAGTCCATAAGTAAATATAAGTTACCCAGGGAAAAGTTGTTGTGGCTAACTTCTGATGGTGCATCTCCAAGGGTGGAAAAAAAGACCTCCTTACTGAATATTATTTGACTTCCCTTCATTCGTATTTGAAAGCTATCTAGTGCATTGAAGAGGTATAGTGAGGGCTATGGAGCAAGTGCTCTGGTCCTGGGTTCTAGTGGAGTGAAAGTTACTCTGCCTTGGCCAGGATATTAAGATAATGCAGAAAACTACCGTGTTTCCCTGAAAATTAGACACTGTCTTATATTATTTTTTGCCCCAAAAAGGGCACAGTGTCTTATTTTCAGGGGGGGAGCCTTATACTCACCTGCTCACCTGGTCCGCGGCGTCCCGATGCTTCCCGATGGTGTCCGGCAGCGGCGCAGCGTCCTACTTGTCTCACAGCTTTTTTTCTGCTGGTGACGGGGCTTTGAATAGCCCGCCTCCAGCAAAGCGAGCACTGTGATTGGCTCATCGCTTGTCGGCAGCCAATCACAGCGGGCGCTCGGTGATGTCATTTATCCTCCCCCCACTCCCCATCACACAGGATGCCCCTCATTCTCCTCCCCATGTCCCCATCATACAGAACACCCCTTGTTTTCTCCCACCACTCTCCATCACACAGAACACGCCTCGTCTCCCCCCCCACTCCGCATCACACAGGACACCCCTCATTCCCCTCTTGACACTCCCCATCATACCAAACACTCCTTGTCCCCCCATTACACAGGATCTTCTGCTCATTGTCCGCAGAGATACTTTTACTAAGGTTTCTGCGTGAGCTGACCGCTACTCCTGCACACCAGTGCTTCCTCCTTCCGCTTAGTCTCCTCCCCTGTCTTGTTCTCTTGCACTGATATCATCAGAGGGAAAGAGTCTGAGCGGAGGTCCAGGAGGAAGCGCTGGTGTGCAGGAGAAGCTGCCATCCTGCACAGAGACCTAATTGAAGTTAACTCTGAGGTCAGCGAGCATGTGGAAAGGAAGCTGTCTGGCTGCCCCTGGCTTAGGTGCCAGCTCGTAATCGCGACCCCGGGGTCCTGGCGGAATACGGAACACAGGGTCCCAAAGCGTGACTGTCCCGACTATGTTGGGATGTCTGGTCACCTTAGCAAATATATAGTGGACACAGACATGGCTACACAGTGCACCCATAGTACTTATCCTAATATATAGCAGACCCAGATATGACTACCCAGTGCACCCTTAGTGCATCCCTGGTTTAGGGTAACACCCCACAGAGCGACTTCTGGGTAAGGGCTCTTTCCCAAGAGCGTATATCGGCCCGTTGTTTTCACGGCCGCCCGATATATGCTACGATCTGATGCATTGGATTCCAATGCATCAGATCACATAGCCGTATTCCCGCGGCATAAAAGCGCCCTGCCGGGCCAATATAGCGCCGGGGGCTTTCACACTGGGCTGAAAAGACAGTCCTGGAACTATCTTTCCATCCGGAATACGGCGGCTACTGCATACGCTCCCATCGGAGCAAATGACAGCGGCTGGAGAAGGGAGAGGAGAGGGAGTTTAGCTGGCGAGGGGGAGGGAAGGGGAGGCAATGGCATTGCCGCCTTAGCATTGCAGCGTCGGCGTATAGACCCTGCTGCCCGTGCCATCTGAACGAGTGCACAACAACGTTAGATTTGTGCGCCCGTTCACGCCCCCTTACGGCGCCGGCAGGCGCACGTAAAAACACCTACGAACGTGTGAAAGAGCCCTCACTGTGATGCATATTAATATACTGTCATGCTGAAATGCCCTTTACAATAGTTTTCAAATTAGTTGTTAATACCCGCATAGTTTTGTGGTTAAAACTTCTGCTTGCCTGCGAAATTACTTGATCGTTAGGGATTTTTACCACAGATTTCACTTTTTGCATAGCATAGGGTAAAATGCACTTCAAATCTGATACTAAATCCTCATTAACACAGGTAGGTTTTACCATGGAGAGTCACTGCTAATTCTCTGTGTAAATGATCCACCGCACAAGGGCATTCATGCCATAAAGGCCGACTATGTTGATGCTATGGGGCCCATGGGGAGAGGGGCCCAGTGAAGTTTAGTTTTACCTCCTTTTCTATTAGGTTATTGGAACTATTGCGGGACTTGCCCCTCCAGAGGAACGGAACTGCCCAAAAACTAGATATTGGGAAATGACTATGGGGTCAAAATCCAGCACTTTAATAAGTGACCCATTTTTATTTTTGCTCTGGGGCCATATCTCTTCTATGTATCCCACTGCGGCATCTGGATTGACCCTTATAAAATCATCCTCCAATCTTGTAATTCGCATAATGTACAAGTTAAACAACTACAGGGCCGTGTCAGGGTTTAAGTTTAGGGTGGGTAAATTCAGTTTGCATCGTCATTGAAATCTCCAGCTGGTATAATGGGCAGTTGTGCATCGACTATCATGTTTTCACTGATCTTCTTTAATCTCAGAGTAACAGCCACCTTAGGGCTTCTTTCACCTGAGCGCATATTGGCCGGCGTTTTCATGGCCAGTCAATATATGCTTCCATCTGGAGCGTAGAAGCTCGTGAATGGGCGCACAAATCTAACGTTTGTGCGCCCATTCACACAGCATGGGGCACGATGCATATGCACTAAGCTCACCATGCCGTCGCCCATTTACCCTTCCTCTAATGGCAGGATCACCTCTCGTCTCCTCCCCGCTCATTCTTTGCAATGAGAGGGGGTGGGGCAGGGGTGAAGCTAAGCGGCGACCCGCCCCGCCTCCTCCCACTGATGGCTATGGACAAGGGGCGGGAAGATGATGGTAGCTTAGCTCCGCCCATGCCCCACCCTTGCCCATAGCCATCAATAAGAGGAGGTGGACAGAACAGCGCTTAGCTCTGCCCCCGCCCAGCCCTCTTCCATTGTACAGAACGAGCGGGGAGCAGACAAGAGGTGAGCCTACACATGGGGAGGAGAGCAGACGGAAGGAGTTTAGCAGTCATGCTGCCAAACTCCCTCCCACCTACGGCCACTGCTATGAGCTCCCATAGGAGCCCATGCAGCGGCCGACGTATTCCAGTCCAAAAGATAGTTCCAAGACTATCTTTTGGGCCAGACATAAAAACGCCCGGCGCTATATTGGTCTTGCCGAGCGCTTTTGTGTCTCAGTAATACGCCCATGTGATCTGATGCGATCATAGTGCATATTGGCCGGCTGTGAAAAAGGCCAGCCAATATGTGCTCGTGTGAAAAAAGCCTAAGTTTGAGATGCCTTAATGGGGTATTCTCACAACTTCAGACCGGCATCACATGAGCTTGTTCATTTGTGCTAAGTCGCACTGATTTATATGGCTATTCAGTCTACTCAGTACCAAATGTGCTCTTTTTTCAGTGGAGTTACACAGTGCTTTACACATCTCCTAGTTCATTGCTCATGCATTTGCACACTCCCCATTGACTTCTATGGACTTCTTAGGCCTTAGTCACACAGGCGTTTTTTCATGCGATTTGCGGATCGCATGATGGATGGCCATCTGCAAATCGCATGACCGATGCGCGCAAATCGCCCGAAAATCGCCCGAAAATTTGCTCCTATCCGCGTTTCATTAGAAACGGGCCGGAGCTGTCCAGCGCATTGCATTCAATGGAGACGGCAATAGAGCCGGCTCCATTTAAAGCAATGCGCTGCGGGCGAGCCCGGGATGAATTTTCGGGAAGGGCTTAAATATATAAGCCCTTCCCTGCAATTCATCCTAAAATGTGTAAAAATAAAAAATATATATATACTCACCTTCTCCCGGCAGCCGGAGCCCCACGCGGCCGTCCTGCAGTGGGTGTGAAGGGGGTGTGAGTGAGAGCTGCCCCCTGATTGGCTCAGCGCTGAGCCAATCAGAGGCATGTCTCACTCACACCCATTCAAAAATTCATGAATGGATGTAAGTCAGACCTGCCCCTGATTGGCTCAGCGCTGAGAGGCAGCAGTCACTCACCCATTCATGAATTCATGAATGGGTGTGTGAGTGAAACCTGCCTCTGATTGGTCAGGGCAGTGACCAATCAGAGGCAGATCATTCAGCAGGCGGGGATTTTAAAGCCCCGCCGGCTGAATAGTGCCGAGAAGCAGTTCAGGAGAACTGACAGCGGCCGCGGCTGGACTCCGGCTTCAGCAGAAAGGTGAATATACAATTTTTTTTTATTTTAACACATTTTAGGATGAATTGCAGGGAAGGGCTTATATATTTAAGCCCTTTCCGACAATTCACCCCGCGCACGCCGGCAGCCCATTGCTTTCAATGGAGCGGCTGTATTGCCGGCTCCATTGAATTCAATGGGCAAACATCGTTCTTCTCTGTCACAGCTGTTACAGCTGTGGCAGAGAAAAATTATTTGTCTTCTATATGTTCTCAATGGGGTCGGCGCTGCTGCCGCCGGCCCCATTGAGTGCATATAGAGAAGAGAACAGGAATCGCAGATCGCAGATAGGTGCGATCTGCGATTTCTGTTCTATAATTTATCGGACGAGCGCATAAAAAGCGCTCATGTGTCCGATACCATTGCAAAGCAATGGTTTTATAAAATCGCCGGACGCATGCGCATGCGCAAATCGCGGCTAAAAACGCCCGCCTGACTAAGCCCTTAGAGTGCAAATGTCTAGGAAAAAAGAGCATGGTAAGGTTCTTTTTGTGCAACCGAAATATGTAGAAAAAATACAGGCATGTGAACGGATCCACCAAAATGAATTGGTTCTATTCTCTATGTATTGCACATATATATTTTGTATATGCATAAGCCTGTGTGGTGCAGGCCTTAAATTGCTTTACAACCACTTAGTTCTCCCTGGTTGTTGACTAGGACATGTGATCCTTAAGGTCCCCAAACACAGTGGACTACAGTCATCCAAACCTGCTCATTTTTGGTGGGATGACCTGTATATTGGGGCCCTTTGATCTTCTCCCAACAGATGATGTTGAGGAATGTAGGATCAGGTATGTTGAATGTTAAAGCCTGATGCTTTTGTCCCCTTGGAGATACGTTGTCACCAGAACTGCCTGCAGCGGCCAAACCGAGCATTCATGTGTAAGAAGAGCAGAATGGCAAAAGAGGAAGAGCCAAACCAACTCTATAGCTATATGGTAAGCCATGGTCCGCCACTGAATCCAGCAACCAGCAATGGCAATTACGTGATACACGCAGCGTTTTACACATATGGCCATGGGAACGAACCCTTACAGGTGTTATTCCAGGATTGAAAGTTATCCTCTGTCCACAGGATAGGGGATACATTTCAAATCACTAGGAATATGACTGCTGTAACACCCCCAATTCTGAGAACCGTCTGCTTCGTCCACGAATGAACAGAACGGCAGTTATTAATGCACGCTGTTGCTTCATTAATTTCAATGGAACCGCTGGAGATAGCAGAGTTCCAGAGCTCAGCTAGCCCTCTGTCAGTCCTATTGAAATTAGTGAAGTTGTAATGTTCATGCTCAACCATCACTTCGTTCATTTGGAGATCTTTGGGACCTGCGTTCTCAGAATTGATGGTACAGATCCAACTACTTAGACCCCCAATCTGAAAGTCATTCTCAGTCCTGTGAATGGGGATAACGCTTAAACTTGCACAACCTCTTTAAGATGGTCATACACATGATTAATGGTGGTTAAATCCACTGATAATATAATCTGTACGTGGGCTCCCAACTTTCCCCCCTTATCTGCTGTCCGGAGAAA
Organism: Eleutherodactylus coqui; assembly: GCF_035609145.1. Taxonomy (NCBI): domain Eukaryota; kingdom Metazoa; phylum Chordata; class Amphibia; order Anura; family Eleutherodactylidae; genus Eleutherodactylus; species Eleutherodactylus coqui. The sequence goes on along the minus strand of NC_089840.1, from coordinate 57,284,286 downwards.
GGGTCGGTTGGTGGATTTCAACATGCCTAATCCTTTTGTTCTCAAGGGAGATAAGCTGCTACCAGACATGCCTGACACAGCAGTTTACTACCCCTACCTATTGATGAAACATAAACACTTAGCAAAGCCGAGCATACATATGTATGCAAAGTTGGGAGTAATAGCTGTTGGCCAAATAAATATTTGGTTGACCAGTAGTATTGAGCGAACTTTTGAGAAGTTCGATTGGGCCGGTTTGCCAAATTCCAGCAAAAAGTTAGTTTCAGTCCAAATTAGTTTGAACTTCAGCAATAATCTGTCAATTAGTCTTCAGCCCCTATTTTTCTTCTTCTGCTAATTTATGACCAGCCCCCAATTTCCTTGCCAACTGACTAGACCATTTTCCTTGTCAACCGACTAGACCATCAGGATGATTCCTTGCAATCATAACTTGTCTTTACACAATTTGAAACCTAGACAACTTTGACTTCTCAATTTCCAACCACCTGGCTTTATTTTTCAAACTTGCACGCAATGTCACCATCCATGCCACAGTTACTAGTAATGCCACCCATACTTAGAAGTCTGATAGCATTTATGGTAACGTTGTTTGTGTTTGTCCCTCCCTTCAGATTTTATCCATGATTTGGCTCTTATGATCAGCACGCCACATCGGAGAGTCAGTACAGCTTGAACAGAAGAAGAGAACACCAGCTCCAACTGCAGTACAGAGAGTGAACCTGATATAACAAAGCAAGAACGGCTTACCACTGTCGCCAGTCTCTCCTCCGCAACCTCTATAACCTAATAAGTCTGGAGGTTAAGGACATCACAGAGTGACTTCTTCGGGGACATTCTCTATGAGTACAAGAGTTCTTTAAGGGGCTTTATGAGTAATAAGGCATTGGTGGCAGTGGGGGTTACGGGTGGAGTCATGTGGTTGTTTAGAAGGCTCTATCAGGAACGCCATCAGTTGTGTTCTGTAAGTGTACCGGGGCTTCCCTATGGGTGGCTTGATTTGCTGATCTTCTGTTCAGGTTCCCCACTCGTATTCCGCAATTCAAACCCGCCCACGGACATTGGGCGTTAGCCATCTTTCCCACGAGTTTTCACGGTCGGCTGGTATATGCTGTGATCTGGTGCATTCTATTCCAATGCATCAGATCACATGACTGTATTCCCATGACGTAAAAGAGATGGCCGCAAAATTTAGCGCCGGGAATTTTCATGTCAGGCCCAAAAGATAGTCCTGGAACCATCCTTTGGGTCCGAATACATTAACCACTCCATTAGCTCCTAAGGGAGCCAATGACAGCAGCCGGAGAAGAGAGTTGGGAGGAAGGTTAGCAGCGTGACTGCTAAACTCCCTCCCTTTCTCTCCTCCCCTCCGGCTGATTGCAATGGGAGGGGGCAGGATGGGGGCAGAACTAAGCTACAGCCCCCTTCCCGTCCCTTGTTCACAGCCAGCAATGGGAGGAGGCGGGATGGGGTAACACTTAGCTCTACCCTCTTCTATTGCAATTATACGGCAGGAAGCAGAAATTTAGTTGAGCTGGTAAGGGGGAGGGAAGAGTGACGGCATGGCAGCAGCGGCGTATATGCGCCGGGGCCAATGCCATCTGAACAGACGCACGAACCTTAGATTTGTGCGCTCGTTCATGAGCTTTTACGCCCCAGATGGTAGCGTATATCAGCTGGCCGGGAAAACAGCGGCCGATATATATGCTCGTAGGAATGAAGTCTCAGTCTCAGAAAAACAATTTAAATTAAATTTAAATTGCTGCCAAAGGTCCAGTGAACAAGGCTTAATAATTTAATGATCTTATAGGTAATAATTCCCTCAAGGGTTCAGGACTATAAAGGTGATCTTCATCATTGTAAAAAGTGCTATCTGGACCCTACCGAAATATTTTAAAACCTTTGTCCACCAACCCTTTTAGTACCGGAGAAGATTATGGCCTCATTTACAGCCCATTGTATTAGCTGAAATGATGTCATATAGTGGGAGGAGCTGAGAGGACGCAGTTTGTCATACTGAAGAAATCAGGATGTCCCTGACACAATGATGCTTCCAGGCTTCTCTCCTGAATACGGATTTATATGGACTTATATTATTAATACTGGTCATATATACATTATCAGCCCCCCTCCAAATATCTACTAGCTGATATACCTGGCCTCATCCGAGTTAATTCGGTACAGGTGTTTACCTGTTATTTGCATAGCAAATTTTAGTCATGGTTAGTTCAGAGGAACCAATGAATAAAATATGTATACACATAGAGGTGAGGTAGATTCTCCTCAGTATATACACATAGAGGCGAGGTAGATTCTCATCAGTATATACACATAGAGGCGAGGTAGATTCTCCTCAGTATATGTACACACAGATCACTTAGATTCTCTTCAGTATATATACATACAAGTGAGGCAGATTCTCCTCAGTATACAAATCCTTTCCCTAGGCTTTATGGTTTCTGAGAAAGGAACTATCTTATGTATTGCAGATTTTTGCACAGTTTTTCACATTTAGAATTGAATATTGAAGATGCGACCCCTTTACTTTTCCTATTTAGGATGTAAAGAATGGTCGTGCCAAATTTCAAGTTTGTGCAGTACAGATGTGTGTTAGTAGTTACATTACAGGGGGTCACTTACTTTTACACTTAGAATTAAATAATCAAGTTGTGACCCCTTTACTTTTCCTATTTAGGATCTAAACAAAGGTCTTGCCAAATTTCAAGTTTGTGCAGTACAGATGTGTGTTATTAGTTAGATTACATAGGGGGTCACTTACTTTTGTGTTTAGAATTGAATTATCAAGTTGTAACTCCCTTAATTTCCTACTTAGGACCTAAGGAAAAGTGGTGCCAAATTTCAAGTTTGTACGACACCGGGAATTTAGAGAGTTAGATTAGGTATATAGCATAGGGGGTCACTTACTTTTGCACTTAGCATTAAACAATCAAGTTGCAACCCCTTTACTTTCCCTATTTAGGACCTAAAGAATGCACATGCCAAATTTCATGTTTGTGCAATACAGATGTGTGTTATTAGTTACATTACAGGGGGTCACTTACTTTTGCACTTAGAAATGAATAATTAAGCTGTGACCCCTTTATTTTTCTATTAATGACAAATAGAATGGTGACGCTAAATTTCACGTTTGTATGACACCAGGAAGTTACATAGCATAAGGGGTCACTTACTTTTGCACTTAGCATTGAATAATAATCAAGTTGAGAACCTTTCCCTTTTCCTGTTTGGTACCTACATAATATTTGTGCCAAATTTCAAGTTTTTGCACAACACAGGGAAGTTACATAACATAGGGGGTCATTTACTTTTGCACTCAGCATTGAATAATCAAGTTGTTTGTGTGCAGACGACCTTAGTCAGTGAGTGAGTGAGTCAGTCAGTCTGTGAGTGAGTTAGTCTGTGAGTGAATCAGTCTGTGAGGGCTTTCGCCTTTATATATATATATATATTCTGTATTATTGGCATATATGAGTGATGGTCGTGGATCTATCAGTGTTATAATCACTAGACATGACCACACAATTACAGTCTACTGACATAATGACATTGTTGCCCCTTTTACAAGGGGGGCTTGCAGGGAAATTAGAGACCATTTTAGCTATACATAATATGATTGGTTGCTCAGACTCATCTGGTTCCTAACAGCTGCAGCTTGTGATGTCACGGAATGTTGTGGCTGTTGGCCCCTCCCCCTTTCATTATCAATATTATGACATTACAGACATTATGACATCACAGAGGTTATATAAGGAGCTGCAGTGCCAACATTCTGTAGAGAGTTGCAGTTGGCGTTAGAGGTAAGTCCACTATATGTGGAGCTCCTGTATTGTACTTCATTATCTCCTATCTTGGGTCCTCTTCTTCAGCTGGGATCACTTCTTTCCTTTCCCGCCTTTTCCAGTAAATCCATCTGTGTTGTAAATGTATAATGTGACATTATGTGGTGCGGGTACAAGTTGTTATATGGGTGTAGCAAGTGTTAGCATGTCACCCACCGCCAGAATGCTTGTAGGGAACGTGTTATCCATTATAAGCATCCCTAAGTCCTGGTGCTTCTAGTTTAGGTGACATGGAGACCTGGGAGCCTCTTTTACTTTCCACCCGCTTCCATGTTCCTGCGGTGTCCCCGTCACAGTCAGCACACAGCAAGTTTACCTCTTTACAGAAGGCTGTGAGCGCATTCACACTTGGCAGATTTAGGCTAGTTCTTCATGGGCAGTCGCGATTTTGCAATGAGAAAATTGTGGCAAAATCGCAACTTTCTTCCTGCGACCTGTGAACATCAGTGCTGCTTTTTCTCACAAAAACATTGCTGCCACTTGCGATTTTCTTCCACATTTTTTTCACTTGATTTTGCTGCAGTTTTTAGCGCGAGAGTCAATAGGACTTTTTAATGTTAAAAACACATTGCGTCACATGAACATTGCAAGTTCGTTCTTTGTGATGTGATAAAAAAGAGGCTCCATAGGGAAACATGGGAGATAAAAACAATGCAAAACGCAGAAAAATCGCAATATCGTATGAGTGAAAACATCCCAAATGTGAAGAAAACCATTGAAAAACATTTTTTTTTCATCATTCTGCACTTTTACTTTCTCTCGCATTGCGCGAAAATTGTGCAATTTTCTCGCCCATGTGACACGATCCTTAGGGATACTTCATACTGGAGATAAAATCGCACAATTTTTGTACAATGCGAGAGTGAGTGAAAATGCAGAATTATGGAACCAATGATTTTCCTACGCATTTTCAACGTTTTCACTCATGCGATGTACAAGGTTTTGGAGGCTGGGGAAAGAATTTAGAGACTATTTTATGTCTATGAAATTTGATTTAGTTTCGTCCCTAATTGCTGCCAAAAGTTGGCTCCTCCCGCACATAGTATGACATCATGTATATTATATAAGGAGCTGTAGAGCCAACATTGCATTGAGGGTTGTAGTTGGTGGGAGGTATGTCCACTGCATCTGGAGCGCCTTTGTGTCCTTTATTTTCTAGCATGTCCATAGCTTTCCTTAAGGTGGCGGTAGAGGTTGGGGATGGTTTTGTTATAGAATAATGGCTGACCCTCATACTAGATTCTCACTATTTTATTTACTTTTTAACAGTATTGAGAGAGAGATAGAGAGAGAACGAGTTTATTATTGAGAAAGATCTAAATCGGGCATATCCAGTTATGATGTAAGTATCTTATTGTATGACCCTTGGGTGATATTTAGATAAATAGATGGACACCATGAAAAGAAGTGTAACGAGGTGCAACCAACTGATGGCATAAACCAGGATAATGCCAACAAACACAAAGTTCATAAGGATGAACCTGGTTTGCCCTCAAATATCACAAACGTATAACACATTTTATTAAAGTCATACTAAATTACCTTAATAAAACAAGTATGTGTACGTGATCTGCAAGGATGGCTTCAGAACCAAATTAGTTCAGAGTGCTTCCACATGGATGAGCAGCCCAGAGAATGCCACAGAAAAATTCTGCAGACCGTACCTCTGCTTCCACCGGCTTGTGTTCTTCCAGCAGTGGTTGCAGGGTGTTTGTTCTCTGATGTTTCTTATCTGACACACCAACGTCCATCTATTCATCTATCATCATCAGAAGTGCTGCCTGTATCTGGACAATGATGGCGGGCGCTGATGTTCCTGAATTATACACCCTGTAGTAGGGAGACGATGTTCTAGATTATCACCATCTTCTTTACTCTCTAATAGGACCCACGAGGAAGAAGCGGCAACATTCTACACCTTACCGGCCTTTTATAACATCTGTGCCGATGAGTTGCCGCAAAGATACCTCAAAACCTTCTTGGAAAAGCAGTAAGTATTTCAATGTAGGACACCCCATGATAGTGACGGTTACCACAATACCTGGTGCTATTCTTCACAGACATAACCCCGCACTCATCATATAATCACATATCAGGGACAAGGGGCCATAGATAACACAATGATAAAAGCGGGAATGTAGAAGGAAATCACTGACTGACCACAGCAAGCTAATCATACAAAGTAGACCTTCATACAGTCACCAAAAAATAGCAGCTGCAATCTGATTGGTTGTTACTGAAAATTCCTTGTTTATAATTCTTTCCTTTTCTTTCCCCACAGGTGGCTGGAGACCACCAAGAACAACAGCGTGGTGTATTACCAGTAAGTATCTCCTAAAATGATGACCCTATTGTTCTAGTGTTATAGGAATTGCTGTTTTTTTCTTTCTAAAGGCCCCTTTAGACACAACGATCTTGCTCAAAAGACATCTTTTGAGCGATAACCATTGTGTGCATTTACGCGGCAAGATGATCACTCAAAATTTGCTCAAACGGCAGTTTAGGTGATGGTTTTGAGCGTTCACTTTGCATAAGTGTCTAAATGAAGGCTCACAATATATGCAGAATACAAGTGGGACCGCTATCTTTTGCATACAGCTCTTGTCTTCTTGGAGCACTCAGCTGGTATATAGCTGTACGCTCCAAGTGAAGTATACAGAAGACAGCTGTAGTGCTGTCTTCCACATAATCCTGCTGCATTTACGGAGCGCTCAGCTAGTAGTATATAGCTGAGCACTCAGAGTGGGATATGCAGAACATAGCTGGACCGCTGTTTTCTGCATACTCCTGCTGTGTTCTCTAAGCGGGACACCAGCTAAAACAATAGTATCAGAGGTATCCCACTAAGAACTTAGTGCGCGGCACTGATAGGGCTCATCGTTCTCTCTCAGCATGCTAAAAGATATCAATGAACAACTTGTTAATGAAAAATGTACAAAGTCCGTGCACCCAACAATTCAGCTTAAAAGACGGCTTTGAGCGATTTTTGATCGAGAATTGTTGGGTTTAATGAGGCCTTAATTCTCCTCTTAATAAAAGGGCAGAAAGGAGTGACAGTTCACTAGTAACCCCCATCTACCCCAAAATAGGGTACTTAACTTATTTAAATTATCCCACAATAATAAACCCCAGATGGGACCTCTGATGGCAAAACTACAAAGTTATGGCTATCAGAACATGGAGATGCAAAAATATCAAAAGTCACTGCTTCCTTAAAGACTAAAATACACCAGTCCTGATTTTCTGTTTCTATGTATGGTTATATTATCTTCTGGCCCCATTAGCCACCAGAACTAAATGGATATATATGTTATGTGTTGTTCAACAGAGAAGAAGATGAAGAGGAGGATAATAAGATACTGTCCAGCCTCCAGGATTCCAGCATTATGGATACATCCGACAGCATCACTGTGTAAGTACTGAATCATCTCCAGTGAGCTTATTGTATAAATATATCATATATCATACAACACTATATATATAATATTTATGTATTGTTTAATAGCGAAGAGGACAAGGCAGAACCTGTAACCATCACTGCCTGTCCTAGTGACCCTCTCCTGGATGAATCTGCCAACATCGTTCTGTAAGTACCGCATCCTCTATGATGAGCTTATTGTACACACCATATATGACACAACATTACACATAGTTCATTGATAATGACTTGTATTATCCAGACTGACAGTAATATACAACATGGCGGTAAACACTGGATATCACATAGATGATGAGTCGGGTCGGTACACAGGACACATTCACGGGATGGCTGGATAGGAGTTATGTGAGTATATGGATTAGTATTGTGGTTGGGTTCCGCTCTTGTGCTGTACAGTACAAGGGATGGCGCCATAAGTTCAGTCATGGATATCCACACATTACAAGGGCGAAGATTTACTTAGAGTCTTTGGACAGTTTTCTGCTAGGAAGAAGATGGCTAATTTTATAACACACTAAATTTGGGCAAAAAAGGTGATGTTTTTATTTTTTCACCTCAATCACCACTTTTGGAGTAAAAAAATGAGACTAGCAAAGGGAAGTTCAACTGCCTGAGAGATTTACTATGATTTATGCCAATACCTGGCGTATGTTATGGAACAAATCTGCAGCAGCTGACAGCTGGCATAGACTCCACATTCTGGCACACAGATTGGCCAGAGATATGCCAAACTTAGTAAGAAATGATCGCCTCTTAATAGATTTGCCGCACTTTAGATTTAGACTTATACAGCGACGTACATTTCCCCAAATGTGTTTGTAACTAGTTCCATGTAGAACTATGTATCACAGACAAGATGGGTTGGGATGATTCTGATGGAGGGTTGTCCGTCTTGTGGTGATGGCGTGGGGTGCGAACGGCTCTGATAGACATCTACCCATCCATCATTTACCAAAGTGCTGCTTGTACAGGAAAATGATGGCGGGCGCTGATGTTCCTGAATTCTACACCCTGCAGTAGGGAGACGATGTCCTAGATTATCACCATCTTCTTTACTCTCCAATAGGACCCAGGAGAAGGAAGCGGCAACATTCTACACCTTACCGGCCTATTATAACATCTGTGCCGATGAGTTGCCGCAAAGAAACCTTAAAATCTTCTTGCAAAAGCAGTAAGTATTTCACTGTAGGACCCCCGTGATAGTGACTGTTACCACAATACCTGGTTCTATTCTTCATAAACATAACCCCACACTCATCATATAATCACACATCAGGGACAAGGAGCCATAGATAACACAATGATAAAAGCAGGAATGTAGAAGAAAATATAACACAAATATCAGCAATCACCCACGAGCCCCTATTATCATGTTACTCTTCTTCATTGCTCTCTTGCAAGGGGGGAGAAGCCGATATCACTGACTGACCACAGCAAGCCAATCACACAAAGTAGACCTTCATACAGTCACCAAAAATGGCAGCTGCAATCTGATTGGTTGTTTCTGAAAGTTCCTTGTTTATAATTCTTACTTTTCTTCTCCCACAGGTGGCGGGAGACCACCAACAACAACAGCGTGGTGTATTATCGGTAAGTATCTCCTAGCATGATGACCCTATTGTTCTAGGGTTATTGTTAATGCTGTTTTTTCATTCTAAAGGCCCATTTAGACACAACGATTCTCCCTCAAACAACATCTTTTGAGCGATAATCATTGTGTGCATTTACATGGCAAGATGATTGCTCAAAATTCGCTCAAAAGGCAGTTTAGTTGAGAATTTTGAGTGTTCACTCTGCATAAGTGTGTAAATGAAGGCTCACACTGTATGCAGAATACAAGTGGGACCGCTATCTTCCGCATACAGCTGGTGTCTCTTCGGAGCGCTTAGCTGGTATACCAGCTGAGCGCTCCGTGCAGGGTATGCAGAACATAGTTCGGCCGATGTTTTTTGCATACTACTGCTGTGTTCTCCGAGTGGGACACCAGCTGAAACAATAGTATCAGCGGTATGCCGCTGAGAACTCAGCACACAGCATTGATAAGGCTCATAGGTCTCTTTCAGCTTGCTGAAAGAGATCAATGAACAACTTGTTAATGAAAAATGCACAAAGTCCGTGCAGTCAGACTCCAAGATCCTTGCTCAAAAGACAGCTTTGAGCGATTTTTGATCGAGAATTTTGGGGTTTAAATTGGCCTTAATTCTCCTCCTAATAAATGGACAGCAAGGAGTGACAGTTCATTAGTAACCCCCATCTACCCCAAAATGGGGCACTTAACTTATTTAAATTATCCCAGTATAATAAACCCCATATGGGACCTCTGATGGCAAAATTACAAAGTTATGACTATCAGAACATGGAGATGCAAAAATATCAAAAGTCACTGCTTCCTTAAAGCCTAAAGTACACCAGTCCTGAAAGGGTTAACCCTACCACCTGGAGATTTTCTGTTTCTATGTATGGTTATATTATCCTCTGGACCCATTAACTGCCAGAACTAAATGTATATATATATATATATATATGTTATGTGTTGTTTAACAGAGAAGAAGATGACAAAGAGGAGGATAATAAGACACCGTCCGGCCTCAAGGATTCCAGCAATATGGATACATCCGGCAGCATCACTGTGTAAGTACTGAATCATCTCCAATGGGCTTATTGTATTATTATATCATATATCACACAACATTATATATATATAATATTTATGTATTGTTTTATAGCGAAGAGGACAAGGCAGAACCTGTTAACATCCCTGCCTGTCCTAGTGACCACCTCCTGGACGAATCGGCCAACATCACCCTGTAAGTATCACATCCTCTACTAAGGGGTTATTGTACACACCGTATATGACACAACATTACACATAGTTCATTGATAATGACTTGTATTATCCAGACTGACAGTAATATACAACATGGCGGTACACACTGGATATCACATAGATGATGAGTCGGGTCGGTACACAGGACACATTCACGGGATGGCTGGATAGGACTTATGTTCGTATATGGATTAGTATTGTGGTTGGGTTGCGCTCTTGTGCTGCACAGTACAAGGCATGGCGCCATTAGTTCAGTCATGGATATCCCCACATTACAAGGCAGAGAATTTACTTAGAGTCTTTGGACAGTTTTCTGCTAGGAAAAAAAAAGGATAATTTTTGTAGCAGACTAAAATTGGACAAAAATTGAGATGTTTTTGTTTTTTCACCTGAATCACCACTTTTGGAGGAAAAAATGAGACTCGCAAAGGGAAGTTCAACTGCCTGAGAGATTTACTATGATTTATGCCAATACCTGGCGTGACTTATGGAACAAATCTGCAGCAGCTGACAGCTGGAATAGACTCCACATTCTGGCGCACAGATTGGCCAGAGATATGCCAAACGTAGAAAGAAATGATTGCCTCTTAATAGATTTGGCGCAGTTTAGATTTAGACTGCCATATACAGCGACATACATTTCCCAAAATGTGTGTGTGACTAGTTCCAGGTAGAACTATGTATCACAGACAGGATGGGTTGGGATGATTCTGATGGAGGGTTGTCCGTCTTGTGGTGATGGCTCGGGGTGCGAACGGCTCTGATAGACATCTACCCATCCATCATTTACCAAAGTGCTGCTTGTACAGGAAAATGATGGCGGGCGCTGATGTTCCTGAATTCTACACCCTGCAGTAGGGAGACGATGTCCTAGATTATCACCATCTTCTTTTCTCTCCAGTAGGACCCAGGAGAAGGATGTGGCAACATACTACACACTACCGGCCTATTATAACATCTGTGCCGATGAGTTGCCACAAAGAAACATCAAAATCTTCTTGCAAAAGCAGTAAGTATTTCACTGTAGGACCCCCGTGATAGTGACTGTTACCACAATACCTGGTTCTATTCTTCATAGACATAACCCCACACTCATCATATAATCCCACATCAGGGACAAGGGGCCATAGATAACACAATGATAAAAGCAGGAATGTCGAAGAAAATATAACACAAATATCAGCAATCACCCACGAGCCCCTATTATCATGTTACTCTTCTTCATTGCTCTCTTGCAAGGGGGGAGAAGCCGATATCACTGACTGACCAAGCCAATCACACAAAGTAGACCTTCATACAGTCACCAAAAATGGCAGCTGCAATCTGATTGGTTGTTTCTGAAAGTTCCTTGTTTATAATTCTTACTTTTCTTCTCCCACAGGTGGCGGGAGACCACCAACAACAACAGCGTGGTGTATTATCGGTAAGTATCTCCTAGCATGATGACCCTATTGTTCTAGGGTTATTGGAAATGCTGTTTTTTCATTCTAAAGGCCCATTTAGACACAACAATTCTCCCTCAAACAACATCTTTTGAGCGATAATCATTGTGTGCATTTACACGGCAAGATGATCACTCAAAATTCGCTCAAAAGGCAGTTTGGTTGAGAATTTTGAGCGTTCACTCTGCATAAGTGTGTAAATGAAGGCTCACACTGTATGCAGAATACAAGTGGGACCGCTATCTTCCGCATACAGCTGGTGTCTCTTCGGAGCGCTTAGCTGGTATACCAGCTGAGCGCTCCGAGCAGGGTATGCAGAACATAGTTCGGCCGATGTTTTTTGCATACTACTGCTGTGTTCTCCGAGTGGGACACCAGCTGAAACAATAGTATCAGCGGTATGCCGCTGAGAACTCAGCACACAGCATTGATAAGGCTCATAGGTCTCTTTCAGCTTGCTGAAAGAGATCAATGAACAACTTGTTAATGAAAAATGCACAAAGTCCGTGCAGTCAGACTCCAAGATCCTTGCTCAAAAGACAGCTTTGAGCGATTTTTGATCGAGAATTTTGGGGTTTAAATTGGCCTTAATTCTCCTCCTAATAAATGGACAGCAAGGAGTGACAGTTCATTAGTAACCCCCATCTACCCCAAAATGGGGCACTTAACTTATTTAAATTATCCCAGTATAATAAACCCCATATGGGACCTCTGATGGCAAAATTACAAAGTTATGACTATCAGAACATGGAGATGCAAAAATATCAAAAGTCACTGCTTCCTTAAAGCCTAAAGTACACCAGTCCTGAAAGGGTTAACCCTACCACCTGGAGATTTTCTGTTTCTATGTATGGTTATATTATCCTCTGGACCCATTAACTGCCAGAACTAAATGTATATATATATATATATATATGTTATGTGTTGTTTAACAGAGAAGAAGATGACAAAGAGGAGGATAATAAGACACCGTCCGGCCTCAAGGATTCCAGCAATATGGATACATCCGGCAGCATCACTGTGTAAGTACTGAATCATCTCCAATGGGCTTATTGTATTATTATATCATATATCACACAACATTATATATATATAATATTTATGTATTGTTTTATAGCGAAGAGGACAAGGCAGAACCTGTTAACATCCCTGCCTGTCCTAGTGACCACCTCCTGGACGAATCGGCCAACATCACCCTGTAAGTATCACATCCTCTACTAAGGGGTTATTGTACACACCGTATATGACACAACATTACACATAGTTCATTGATAATGACTTGTATTATCCAGACTGACAGTAATATACAACATGGCGGTACACACTGGATATCACATAGATGATTTGTCGGGTCGGTACACAGGACACATTCATGGGATGACTGGATAGGACTTATGTTAGTATATGGATTAGTACTGCGGTTGGGTTGCGCTCTTGTGCTGCACAGTACAAGGCATGGCGCCATTAGTTCAGTCATGGATATCCACACATTACAAGGCATGGCGCCATTAGTTCAGTCATGGATATCCCCACATTACAAGGCAGAGAATTTACTTAGAGTCTTTGGACAGTTTTCTGCTAGGAAAAAAAAAGGATAATTTTTGTAGCAGACTAAAATTGGACAAAAATTGAGATGTTTTTGTTTTTTCACCTGAATCACCACTTTTGGAGGAAAAAATGAGACTCGCAAAGGGAAGTTCAACTGCCTGAGAGATTTACTATGATTTATGCCAATACCTGGCGTGACTTATGGAACAAATCTGCAGCAGCTGACAGCTGGAATAGACTCCACATTCTGGCGCACAGATTGGCCAGAGATATGCCAAACGTAGAAAGAAATGATTGCCTCTTAATAGATTTGGCGCAGTTTAGATTTAGACTGCCATATACAGCGACATACATTTCCCAAAATGTGTGTGTGACTAGTTCCAGGTAGAACTATGTATCACAGACAGGATGGGTTGGGATGATTCTGATGGAGGGTTGTCCGTCTTGTGGTGATGGCTCGGGGTGCGAACGGCTCTGATAGACATCTACCCATCCATCATTTACCAAAGTGCTGCTTGTACAGGAAAATGATGGCGGGCGCTGATGTTCCTGAATTCTACACCCTGCAGTAGGGAGACGATGTCCTAGATTATCACCATCTTCTTTTCTCTCCAGTAGGACCCAGGAGAAGGATGTGGCAACATACTACACACTACCGGCCTATTATAACATCTGTGCCGATGAGTTGCCACAAAGAAACATCAAAATCTTCTTGCAAAAGCAGTAAGTATTTCACTGTAGGACACCCCATGATAGTGACTGTTGCCACAATACCTGGTGCTATTCTTCATAAACATAACCCCACACTCATCATATAATCCCACATCAGGGACAAGGGGCCATAGATAACACAATGATAAAAGCAGGAATGTCGAAGAAAATATAACACAAATATCAGCAATCACCCAGGAACCCCTATTATCATGTTACTCTTCTTCATTGCTCTCTTGCAAGGGGGGAGAAGCCGATATCACTGACTGACCAAGCCAATCACACAAAGTAGACCTTCATACAGTCACCAAAAATGGCAGCTGCAATCTGATTGGTTGTTTCTGAAAGTTCCTTGTTTATAATTCTTACTTTTCTTCTCCCACAGGTGGCGGGAGACCACCAACAACAACAGCGTGGTGTATTATCGGTAAGTATCTCCTAGCATGATGACCCTATTGTTCTAGGGTTATTGGAAATGCTGTTTTTTCATTCTAAAGGCCCATTTAGACACAACAATTCTCCCTCAAACAACATCTTTTGAGCGATAATCATTGTGTGCATTTACACGGCAAGATGATCACTCAAAATTCGCTCAAAAGGCAGTTTGGTTGAGAATTTTGAGCGTTCACTCTGCATAAGTGTGTAAATGAAGGCTCACACTGTATGCAGAATACAAGTGGGACCGCTATCTTCCGCATACAGCTGGTGTCTCTTCGGAGCGCTTAGCTGGTATACCAGCTGAGCGCTCCGAGCAGGGTATGCAGAACATAGTTCGGCCGATGTTTTTTGCATACTACTGCTGTGTTCTCCGAGTGGGACACCAGCTGAAACAATAGTATCAGCGGTATGCCGCTGAGAACTCAGCACACAGCATTGATAAGGCTCATAGGTCTCTTTCAGCTTGCTGAAAGAGATCAATGAACAACTTGTTAATGAAAAATGCACAAAGTCCGTGCAGTCAGACTCAAAGATCCTTGCTCAAAAGACAGCTTTGAGCGATTTTTGATCGAGAATTTTGGGGTTTAAATTGGCCTTAATTCTCCTCCTAATAAATGGACAGCAAGGAGTGACAGTTCATTAGTAACCCCCATCTACCCCAAAATGGGGCACTTAACTTATTTAAATTATCCCAGTATAATAAACCCCATATGGGACCTCTGATGGCAAAATTACAAAGTTATGACTATCAGAACATGGAGATGCAAAAATATCAAAAGTCACTGCTTCCTTAAAGCCTAAAGTACAGCAGTCCTGAAAGGGTTAATCCTACCACCTGGAGATTTTCTGTTTCTATGTATGGTTATATTATCCTCTGGACCCATTAACTGCCAGAACTAAATGTATATATATATATATATATATATATATATATATATATATATATATATATATATATATATATATATATATATATATGTTATGTGTTGTTTAACAGAGAAGAAGATGACAAAGAGGAGGATAATAAGACACCGTCCGGCCTCAAAGATTCCAGCAATATGGATACATCCGGCAGCATCACTGTGTAAGTACTGAATCATCTCCAATGGGCTTATTGTATTATTATATCATATATCACACAACATTATATATATATATATAATATTTATGAATTGCTTAATAGCGAAGAGGACAAGGCAGAACCTGTTAACATCCCTGCCTGTCCTAGTGACCACCTCCTGGACGAATCGGCCAACATCACCCTGTAAGTATCACATCCTCTACTAAGGGGTTATTGTACACACCGTATATGACACAACATTACACATAGTTCATTGATAATGACTTGTATTATCCTGACTGACAGTAATATACAACATGGCGGTACACACTGGATATCACATAGATGATTTGTCGGGTCGGTACACAGGACACATTCACGGGATGACCGGATAGGACTTATGTTAGTATATGGATTAGTACTGCGGTTGGGTTGCGCTCTTGTGCTGCACAGTACAAGGCATGGCGCCATTAGTTCAGTCATGGATATCCACACATTACAAGGCAGAGAATTTACTTAGAGTCTTTGGACAGTTTTCTGCTAGGAAAAAAAAAGGATAATTTTTGTAGCAATAATTTTTGGACAAAAATTGAGATGTTTTTGTTTTTTCACCTGAATCACCACTTTTGGAGGAAAAAATGAGACTTGCAAAGGGAAGTTCAACTGCCTGAGAGATTTACTATGATTTATGCCAATACCTGGCGTGACTTATGGAACAAATCTGCAGCAGCAGACAGCTGGAATAGACTCCACGTTCTGGCGCACAGATTGGCCAGAGATATGCCAAACGTAGAAAGAAATGATTGCCTCTTAATAGATTTGGCGCAGTTTAGATTTAGACTGCCATATACAGCAACATACATTTCCCAAAATGTGTGTGTGACTAGTTCCAGGTAGAACGATGTATCACAGACAGGATGGGTTGGGATGATTCTGATGGAGGGTTGTCCGTCTTGTGGTGATGGCGCGGGGTGCGAACGGCTCTGATAGACATCTACCCATCCATCATTTACCAAAGTGCTGCTTGTACAGGAAAATGATGGCGGGCGCTGATGTTCCTGAATTCTACACCCTGTAGTAGGGAGACGATGTCCTAGATTATCACCATCTTCTTTTCTCTCCAATAGGACCCAGGAGAAGGATGTGGCAACATTCTACACCTTACCGGCCTATTATAACATCTGTGCCGATGAGTTGCCACAAAGAAACATCAAAATCTTCTTGCAAAAGCAGTAAGTATTTCACTGTAGGACCCCCGTGATAGTGACTGTTACCACAATACCTGGTGCTATTCTTCATAGACATAACCCCACACTCATCATATAATCACACATCAGGGACAATGAGCCATAGATAACACAATGATAAAAGCAGGAATGTAGAAGAAAATATAACACAAATATCAGCAATCACCCAGGAGCCCCTATTATCATGTTACTCTTCTTCATTGGTCTCTTGCAAGGGGAGAGAAGCCGATATCACTGCTGACCACAGCAAGCCAATCACACAAAGTAGACCTTCATACAGTCACCAAAAAATGTCAGCTGCAATCTGATTGGTTGTTACTGAAAATTCCTTGTTTATAATTCTTTCTTTTTCTTCTCCCACAGATGGCTGGAGACCACCAAGAACATCAGTGTGGTGTATTACCAGTAAGTATCTCCTAGCATGATGACCCTATTGTACCAGGGTTATTGGAAATGCTGTTTTTTGTTTCTAAAGGCCCTTTTAGACACATTGATTCTCGCGCAAAAGACATTTCTTGAGCGACATCGTTGTGTGCATTTACACGGCAAGATGATCGCTCAAAATTCGCTCACACAGCAGTTTAGGTGACGGTTTTGAACGTTCACTTTGCAAAAGAGTGTAAATGAAGGTTCACACTGTATGCAGAATACAAGTGGGACCGCTATCTTTTGCATACTCCTGCTGTTTTCATGGAGCGCTCAGCAAGTATATAGCTGAGCGCTCTGAGCAGGGTATGCAGAACACAGTGGGACCGCTGTCTTCTTCATACTCCTGCTGTGTTCTCTGAGCGGTACACCAGCTGAAACAATAGTATCAGCGGTGTCCCACTGAGAACTCAGTGCGCGCCACTGATAAGGCTCATCATTCTCTTTTAGCTTGCTGAAAGAGATCAATAAACAACTTATTAATGCAAAATGTATGAAGTCCCTGCAGTTAGACCCAATGATCCTTGCTCCAAAGACGGCTGTGAGCGATTTTTGATCGAGAATCATTTGGTTTAAATTGGCCTTAATTCTCCTCCTGATAAAAGGACAGCAAGGAGTGACAGTTCATTAGTAACCCCCATCTACCCCAAAATGGGGCACTTAACCTATTTAAATTATCTCACTATTATAAACCCCATATGGGACCTCTGATGGCAAAATTGCAAAGTTATGGCTATCAGAACATGGAGATGCAAAAATATCAAAAGTCACTACTTCCTTAAAGACTAAAATGCACCAGTCCTGAAAGGGTTAACCCTACCACCTGGAGATTTTCTTTTTATATGTACGGTTATATTATCCTCTGGCCCCATTAACTGCCAGAACTAAATTTATATATATGTTATGTGTTGTTCAACAGAGAAGAAGATGACAAAGAGGATAATGAGACACCGTCCGGCCTCCAGAATTCCACCATTATGGATACATCTGACAGCATCATTGTGTAAGTACTGAATCATCTCCAATGGACTTATTGTATAAATATATCATATATCACACAACATTATATATATATAATATTTATGTATTGTTTAATAGCGAAGAGGACAAGGCAGAACCTGTTAACATCCCTGCCTGTCCAAGTGACCCCCTGGTGGATGAATCGGCCAACATCACTCTGTAAGTATCACATCCTCTACGATGGGCTTATTGTACACACCATATATGACACAACATTACACATAGTTCATTGATAATGACTTGTATTATCCAGACTGACGGTAATATACAACATGGCGGTACACACTGGATATCACATAGATGATGAGTCGGGTCGGTACACAGGACACATTCACGGGATGACTGGCTAGGACTTATGTTCGTATATGGATTAGTATTGTGGTTGGGTTGCGCTCTTGTGCTGCACATTACAAGGCATGGCCCCATTAGTTCAGTCATGGATATCCACACATTACAAGGGCAAGAATTTTGGCCAGTTTTCTGCTAGGAAAAAAATGGCTAATTTTACAGCACACTAAATATACAAATTAATATATTATGTGTTATCTAATAGGGAAGAAGACGAGAAGAAAAAGTCCAATTATCAAACTCTAAACAATGATATTGAAGATGGCAACCTTATCAGCGAATGCCAAATAATTGATACGTCAGAGAACATCAAGAGGTAAGTACAGAATTATCTCCCATGGGCATATTGAAGCATTCTATCATCGGTTCATGGTATGTCATGGACAGACACAGAGTATAATGTGTTTTTCTTTGTGACATTTAGTTTCTCATCTTGTCCATTTTTTTTTCCAGCAGCAGAAGGAAGACCGGAAGATGGGCCAGATTCACCAGGTGAATACAAATTCATTCATTCTTCATGTCTGACGGTATTTTTTCTGTGAGGTTCATGGAGGCAGGGAAATTAAACTTAGGTTATTACATTTGCATTGGGAATTGCGTTTTCTTGCTCTATTATGAGAACAGGAAAACAGAATCCTCGGCTAAACGGTTCCTTTTTACAATAGAACCTTCTGGCGGTGAGCTGACCCCATTGACTATAATGGGGTCTGTTGAGTTGCTGTCATCCCGCAGCACTTTACCGGACATGCAACATTTTTTGTTCACCGTTTCATGTGTGATTTGCGTCAGCGGCTTCAGTAATAGCCACTGATGTGAACAAAGCTTGATAGCTTTATTTTCTCCCTACATTTGTCTATGTATAGATTAGAGGTAATGGTGATCCTATGGTTACTGGATACCTGAATTGTACTCAGTGTATACTACTGTATACGGGAGTTATACGTTGTGTGGGTATATGAACATATAATGACCAGTAGTGATGAGTGAACTTTTTAAAACCTCGGTTTGGCTGGATCACTAAATTTCAGCATAAAGTTTTGTTCATTCCAGATTAGTTTAAACTGAACAGGAACTTCACCAATACCCCTAAAACTAGTGTATAACAGTGGTGGTGGTTCAGCTGAGACAAACCGCCCGAGATTCGGGTTCACGCTGAACTGAACTTTTAGTGACATTTAACCCAAAACAGGGTTGGACTGTTTCAGTTTGCTCATCACTAATGTGCAGATTTATATTCAGTAGCTAAAACCACACTTTGCTGAGACAAGGATAGGTACACTAGTCCGTGTAGAGAAGGATAACCAAGCACCACCTGAACCCCCAAGTCTCACACTTGTTTTCTTCTTTATTTAGAGCTTTCCGAGGACTTTTCTCCTGCTGCAGACCAAAGAAATGCCATGACAATGGCTAGAAGCTTTCACCTCCCCAATCCCCCTTCCCTTCCCCCATAACCCCCTCCTCTCCCTACTCCCATAACCCTGTCCTCAAACCCCCTCCTCACACCCATCAGATAATCACTTCTGAGAGACCATGACTGTATATAACTGAGTCATCTCCATTGCTGCCACCCCCTTTAAACCCCATCTTACCTAATTAACCACAGACACCTTTTTGTTTGCATTAATTTGGCCACAGCAGCCATATTAATTAACAAAGATAGCATTAAACATATCAAACATTTTAACCCAATGGGAAACCTAGGGGAGATCCTTGGAGCCACAAAAACTCTGTCGCCTCACCAACATGGGAAATAGTTGTAACTGCCACCCGTCGCATACAAACCAACTCGGGTGACACTATTTCTCAAACCACGCCTCCCGCCACAAGCCAACTGACTCAAGAGATCCACCACTCATCAACTAGCCTGTAGTCGCTGACCTCCCGACACTGAGGCCGCTTAGCCATATCCTGGCTAGCCACTTTACCATCTTTGCAGGGGAACTGCCTGTCAAAGCCAAGAGGCGACAGACCCACTAACTAATCAATCAAAAGGGGAAGGTAGCTATCCAGCCTCTGCCTCCCCCCCCAGCATACTTTTATGCTGACTCCAAGGATCCCTCCCCTCATTGCTGACAAGTTTCTCAAAAAATCCCTCCAACCCTTTCCCTTACCCCTGGACAGGTTAACTATTCCCTTCCTGTTAACCCTATCATGTCTGGCTTCCACTTATCACCCTGTGAACTTCACTTCCAGCATTCCTGAAACTTGAATAAATTTTCATTCATTCAACACTTGGCATCATTAGTTTCTGTTTCTTCCTTATTTAGAAACTACAGAAAATTACTTTCTACCTGCATCTACGGGATGCCGGATGACCATGGATGAAAACTTTTCCCTCCCCAATCTTTCTCCTCCTCCCTCCCCCCACCCACATAACTCTCTCCACTCCACAACCCCCCTCTTATCCCCAAAGAATAAAAAAATGGATGAACTTGTACAGGACTCTCCACTGGGTTGGCGACATGAGTGCCAAAGGAAGGAGTGAACCAGACCCTTGGTCATGATCAGCTTCAGATGTACATGGGCCCTTGCGCAACAAAGTCAAAGTGCACCCTGCAGAATCCCATAAGGTGATCCCGGACACATGGCATACGCTGAGGAGCTGGGAGGGCAAGATACTGGCTTGTCACGGTGGCAATTATAACACTCCCACCTGGAGGGATGCACATAGTCAGGGCCAGGGCACCGCTGGGCCTCTTCTGGACACCCTTAGGATAGGGATGCCCAATAGATGGTGGAACAGAAAAAGAGTTTGTCATGGGTGGCGCCACCATTCTGGTACACACTGGAATGAACTCTGGTGCAGAATAAAATGAGCCACAGACAGATATGAAGTACCTCAGGTTGCTGGGAATGGTGAGGGCCTGAAATAAACTTTATGTAGCAAACTTCAAAATACAAGGCACAATTTGGAGAAATGACAGAGCAGGAAATTAGTAGACTTGAACGGTAGTACCTCCACATGGTGATCCAGACTTTAGAAAACCCGTGTGTGACAGACAAAATGGGTGTACCTCCACACGGTGATCCACTAGCTGCAGAAGACCGCATAGGAAAAGATAACATAGACAGAACTTCTGCACTGGGCCTTGACAAGCACTCACTCACGGTTGCTTTCACTCTGCTTAAGTGGGGCTCACTCCTTCCTCCTCACATGCACATCCAAGTTGGAGAAAACCTCTCCTCCTCCTCCATGCTTTACTAAATGAGGGCTAAAGGTACCACTATGTAGCTGTACACCCTGACTACCACTCCAGAAGACATAGACTTGTTTTCCCGCTCTCAAACACTCACTTATATAATCTCTCTCATACCACGTTAAAGGACATAAAGACCATGCCCTGGACAGGCATGAAGTACGGGGGAGGACCCCACCCCCATCAAATAGACTCAAAGCAACCCCCAAGGGGAGGAGTTACCTGTGGCTGCGGACTCTTTACTTGAGACTTTCAGCAACCTCCACCTTGGCGAGATGGATCCATTGGGCACACACCTGCGGCTACATCATACCAGAGATGCTGCTGCCGGAGCGTCTCCGAGAAGAAAATCGCTTTATTGGGAAGTAAATCCTCAGCTGATATGTTTGCCTTCCAGCACTCCTACCTCTTCGCTACCTAATGTGGCAACTGGAGGGGCAGAATCCAGAGATGCCGTTGAACCTTCTTGTCCTCTATACACTTTCCAGAGAGACAATGTTACAGCCCAGGCGGAATACCCTCCGTGGATACTTGTTCACCGACGCAATGCTGTGGTGAGAACTATAACCCAGACCTGTTGAGATCTTTTGTTATCCCCTTTTTATCATGATAACTTTGAGTTCCATTTTGTGGGAAGGCGTTCCATGGTGCCTAACCCACCTCTGCGGCCACTTCAACGTAGATCAGCTACGTCCCCGCTGACTATCCAGGACTCTTCCTCTTCAGAAGGAGACTCAATGCAGGCCTCTCCTTCCACCACCAGTATCGCTCTGTCTGAATGTGATGAAGAGGTCGATCAGATCCTGCAGAGCAGCTGGACCGAAGGCCCAGTAGTAGAAGCGCCAGTAACCAGCAGACCGTTTTGCACATAGGACATACATGTATGACATTATGGAGGGGGCCACGAAAGCACTGCTGGCCCACTACACACCACCTTAGCAACTATAGACCCCACTCTGCCCTCTCAGTAACTTATTAGCCTAGTTGTACCACCTGAGTCCCTACTAAGACTCCATTGTCCCTTCCAAGACATTTATGGACCCCGCTGTGCCTCGGCAATAAAATAAACTTGCTCACCTCCATCATGTTCCCACAGCATCCTCTGTCCTCTGCCTTGGACTCTTTTGGTCAAGATTCTGCAGAATGATACTAGCTGCTTGACGATATCATTATCCCCCTGTGTAACAGAGAAGCCGCTAGGCAGAGGAACAGGAAGCACTCGGCTCCTGGCAGTGCTGCTGTCAGCAGCGGTGGGCTGAGAGCATGTGCCGCCATGCCTCCCTTCCTACAATTAGATCCCTACAGCATCTCCACTACATGCATGCACTAAGGTCTGACCGCCGATGCCGCTCCACACTATACAGCATAATCCCACTACTCCCTCCCAGCTCCAGCTTAGAGTGACTGAGCCGAAGGGAGGAGGAGCGAGGGTATGCTGTATAGCGCGGCGCAGCGTAGAACATCAGACCTTCATGCATGAATGTAGTGGAGATGCTGTAGGGCTCTATCAGCCATTGAAATCAGCAAGAAAGCCGACAGTCTAGCTGGAACACTCTTCTGTAAGGCTGCGTTCACACAGGCGAGAGCAAGGATTGCCTGAGATTCTCTGGTGCAACTTGCATTGCACAGCACATAAACACCCCAGCTGTGTGCTGTGCAAGGTGTCCATTATATGTCCCATTATTATGCGAGACTCACAAGAAAATAGGACATGTGGCAATTTTTAAATCTAAGACTTGCTTTATACGGGTGTCAAAATCATGTCAGATTTGTGTGTTACAAGACGCACGAATATGGACCCCATTCTTTTGAATGGGGGTCATACTCATGATCAATGTTTTCCTACATGGCCCCGTGATGCTGTGCAGGAAACAAATCGCTGCATGCTCTATCTTGCTGCGTGCTCTCACATTGTAGCCCCATTCTTTTCAATGGGGTCGGTGGCAGCAGCGCTGACCCCATTGAAAGCATTGGGAGAAATTCTGCGATCGTTTGCAGTGGCTGTTACATGAAAATACTTCACATCCCTGGGGAATTCACATGGTGGGGAGCATGATATGATGGTGGGATTCATGGCCCATACCGCACTCACCCGCGTGAACTAAGTGCAAAAACTGTGTGCGCTAAATACAAAGAATAGATCCCATTGATTTCAATGGGTTTATTCCCATAAGCATGTTTTGTGCGCAGAAAAAAATCGGTCCTGCTCTATTATACAGTACTATGCATCAACGCAAGTAAAACCCTGATTATAGTCCTCTCTAAAGCTAATTCATCCGCAAACACGCTGCGCTGCCGTGAGCATATTTGTGCAAATATTTGAGTGAAGCCGCCCTAAGACCATCGGTCCAAAAATCGCACATGTGAATGGGTTCATTTTTCATGCAAGTCCTGGCCACATCGGACATGGATAGAACTCGCACAAGGTTATCGGTCTTATGAATGCCACCTAAAGTGCACCCTTAACACGCTATTTTGAAACTTGCCATATGCCGAAGAAAAATAGTCCTTGGTAACTGGAAAAATTGCGCGAGATTTGTGCGTTGCGAGACACAATACGTTTATATAAATGAGCGATGCAGGAAAAAAATCGAGGCATGCCCTATCTTTGGGCGTTTCTTCGGAACTCGTCGCCCATTGTTTTTAATATGGCTGGGAAAAGCATCACAAGGCGTGCGAGGTGCATGCGATGCAATGTTTCCCATTGAAATCAATAGCAAACACTTGCCAATCCTGCAGTGTGGCTGACAGCTGCGCCAGAGGTTCGCTACTTCTCTGAAGTGATGCGATCACGATATCGGGCCGAGTTTCTCAGCATGACTTCGCACTGGCCTGTGTTAAATTAGCATAAGGATGAACCACTGCTGTGTGCTTACCCCCAGGTAAAAATTTGTGCGGGTGTCCGAGGGTCAAATCCCACCGAGGATAATATCTGCATAGACTTTTAAAAACTCTCTGCAGATGTTGCCCCTAAACTGTCCTTACAGTGCTGGAATTCTAGGTTCAGATCTATTCAAGGGCAACATCTGGATGGGGTTTTTATATTCTGTTCTCCTGTTTTGGGGTTGAACAGACAAGTGTCGTGGCTCAGTTGTTAGTGCTGCTTTCTAGTTGTAGGTTCAAATCTTTTCAAGGGTAACATCTGCATGGAGCTTTACAAAGTAAGTACAGATGCTAACCTTGATGGGATTTGAACCTAGAACCCCAGCACTGAAAGGCAAAAGAAAATATATCTTTTTTTAATGGAGTTTGGATATTTTAATAATTGTCCAACACTAGTCATGTGACCTCTATTGATGCCCCCCATTATCCTTTTTGCCTTGGCCGCAGCTGCCTGACACTAGTTGCTCCAGTTACGTTTACAGTTAACTAAAATCCCCAAGTCCTTTTCCATGTCAGTGTTCCCCAGGGATTTCCCATAAAGTCACTAATTTAGCTAACAAGGTCACCTCAAGAGTGAAGAGAAGGAAGCCAAGTGTTTACCGTGTAAAGAGAAAACTAAAATTAAATCTTATTTCCACACAAAAGTAAAACAGGTGATTTTTTTTACGGAATATTTATGGCCTCCATATATTTATACACAGAGCGATATTCTACAATTGTAGCATCAAAATGACATCATTACCCAGGATCACTGTGAAGAGATGCTCTGAGAGGCCTTGAACATTTCACAAATATTAACCGTGCTCAGATTGACAGATTTCTTTATTTTTCTCTTAAAGTAATAAAACAGAAATAAATGTATATTTTCCCCTCAAATCAATTTTATGTCTCAAGACTTTTTCTCTTCATTTTACAACATAGAAACAATATTGCTAAATTTATCATGAAAAAACCGTGTGTTTGCATGCTTCCTCGCTCATGATCCCCATTGTCCGGTACGGTTCCTTCATTTATGTATAGCTTGATCACACTTTGCTGCTTCCCCATAGCCCCACATCATGGACCACATCTAATTGTATAGGGGACCTGCAGCCACTTGCCTTGGATTTCTCAGCACAACACAAAACATCATTTTGGGTAAAGTCAGAATAGGAATAAACCATGGAAAACTCCCCAATCCACTTGGCCATCTGATGCCATTTTTCATGGGCAGCCTGTGCTTTGAATTAACAAGGTAAGTTCTGCAGGGTGAGTTATTAAAATGTTTGTCATTAGTTCACACAATCTGACGACGGACTCGATACATATAGGAGCTCAGAATGGTTGGAGAGTTTAGGGCTGGTACATGAATAAGGGTTCTCTTTGCAATTTATACAATCTATCAATACAAAGAGCAGCTCAGAGCTATTTCAGATCAGAAGGGATCAGTGGTTAAGTGCACAAAATGGGTCTTTTCCCCAGAAACAGAGCCTCTCTTAGGGCTTATTCAGACGACCGTATATCGGCCAGGTATTCACGCCGGCCAATATACGGCATCTATCTCTGCAGGGGGAGGAGACTGAAGGGCCGGGAGCAGTGCACTGAGCTCCTGCCCCCTCTCTGCCTACTCTCCGCCCCTCAGTACTATTTGCAATGGGAGGGGTGGAACTTAGCTCCGCCTCAGCCCCACCTCCTCTCATTGCAAATAGTGCCGAGGGGGGGGGGGAGGCGGAGAGGGGGCGAGAGCTCAGTGCACTGCTCCCGGCTCTTCATGCCTCCTCCCCCTGCAGAGAGGGACGCCGTATATTGGCCCGCGTGAATACCCGGTCAATATACGGTTTTCTGAATAAGCCCTTACACATAGACTGTTTCAGGTATTCTAGTCTGACCCCACTCACCTGGTGTAATATAGACACAACCCATGTAGTAGAATGTTATTATTTTTGGGGGGAGGGGGGTGGAGGGGATTGATGACCATTTTCTCTAATATCAGACCATGTTCACATTTACATTGCAGTTTCCACCATAAATGGAAACCACGTTGTAATATTAGCTTCTACAAACTCTATTGGCATAATGGGGTCCATCAGCTTCAGCCAAGGTGTCCATTGTGTCTGGAAAAATAAAACTTATGCTATAACGGAGCCTGTAGTGTACATGTGAACGTAGCCTCGTACAGTCCCTTCAAAGAGAGCTTGTCTCATTGAACATGTTGTCCAGACTTCAGGCATCCTGTTATGGAGCAGGAGGAGCTGAGCCGATTGATATATAGGTTTATGGGGAAAGATTCAGGATAACTTGTAGTTTGTTCAAAACATTTCTGCTTATTCTGAGTTTAGAGGTCCAATGGGCGGTCCGATCCGTGATTGACAGCGATTTCACTTTGTACAGTCATATACAGATAGCTGTCATTATTAGGACTGACCACTAAACTCAGAATAAGACTGACTGCTGTAGAGGTTGCACTACAGAGAATGGCCTGTAGGGGACAACAGGCAGGCATTCTGGTGCCTGAGAAAAGGGAAAACGCCCACAGGTGTGGTCAGGAAGTGGGATATAAGAGTGCATTCCTACTACAGTCAGAGAGACATTGGCTGAGAGAGACAGAGAGACGTTGGCTGAGAGAGTCAGCTTAGAGGAGCTGGAAGGGCTGCTAGCCCAGGGTCTAGTGCAGATCAGGAGTTTAAAAATGGAAGATGAGCCTAAACTCAACACCCAGGTGGTGTGCTTATATGGACTTTATTATTCGCTAAAGGCGGTTATATGGACTATGTTTACTTTGATGCTGTGAATAAATGCTGGCAGGAGCCAGATTATAAAAGAAAATCCACGTCTCCAGAGAGTGTTTCTACATGGTTAGTGCCCATTCCGGTCTCAAAGTTGGCGATCTGCAGCCAAGAACATGCCCGTTTGCTTACATAATGTGGCATTGGACCCCCAGACGACAGTCCTTGATTACAGTTCACACTTGCAGTTTTTGTGTGAGCCTGCAGCCGATCCTTTCCCTCCCACAGTTGGAAAAAATGGGGGAAGTCGGTGCCCAACACAAATTCTACTGACAGTCTCTTGCATTTTCTCAGGACCCATGTCACCGTATCATGGCGTCAGTTCTCAGGTTAATCACTAGTATTCTCAGTTTTAAGTATTCCCTAAAAACAGATCCGACCTCATTATCTAATTTCTTCATTTAGCCCTCTTCTATATTCTTCGTCAGAACAAGACCCCTTCATCCATCAGTATCCCCCCAAACTCCAGGTACTCAAACGGACTTCATAAATCACTTCATATCTGTACATACATAGATATTGGCTGTTGACCGGCTTGTGCAACTTGTGCAGTTCTATGTATATTAGCGCTGGGGATTTCCGTGTCCGCACTACCGGTCCTAGTACCCGAGCTGCGGGGGTGCGTGCTCCGGTGTGCAGGGGGACGAGGCGGGTTACCACATCGCGTTCCCATTGCCATGACTCCCGAGCACGCCTCTCTGTATTTAGCAGGCCCCGGGGGCTGTTCTTCTAGTGTCCGGGTTTTGGCTTCTGCTGTTGTCAGGCTCCCCACCCCAATCAGCTGCTGGGGCGGGAGTTCTGACAGCATTTAAACATCTCTGTTCCTGTCAGTGTATGTTTGGTCTCCAGCTACACCCGTGTTTCCTGCATTTGATTCCCAGCTTTGACTTGCTTGCTTCGGACCTGACCTTGCCTTCGCCTGACCCCTTGTACCTCGTTACTCTCTGTTGCCGACCTGGATTGCCTTACCTGCCTTTGTGTTTGTTTGTTTCTTGTATTTGTCTGTCTCTTGCCCCGCATCCCTAGCGAGTCTAGAGACTGTCATC
Organism: Eleutherodactylus coqui; assembly: GCF_035609145.1. Taxonomy (NCBI): domain Eukaryota; kingdom Metazoa; phylum Chordata; class Amphibia; order Anura; family Eleutherodactylidae; genus Eleutherodactylus; species Eleutherodactylus coqui. Next base: position 57,256,032 of record NC_089840.1, on the reverse strand, counting down.
CAGTTGTCGCCCTAGGGCCTAGCCTAGGGAGACAAGTAGGTAGGGACAGAGGTTGCGGGAAGTTCTAGGGAATCCCAGTCACCGGGACCCCAGCGCCCTGACAATTAGCCTATTTAAGAATGGATGGCTGGACTATTATACAAAACAAGCACTTTTACATCTGTTCATATCTACAGTGAAGGAGCCTCTGGTGAAGATCTATCCAAAATATTACTAGGATTGGACATCCTAGCAAATTCAACTCAAGGTCACATCATGAAATGCTGAGAGAAAGAGCTAATCTCAGAATCTAAAAGCCTCAATTAGCATGTTGATTGTTCAGGTTCATGATGGTACAATTAGAAAAAGACTGACAAGTGCAACTTGTTTGGAGGGGTTGTCTTCTGCCACCCCTACCCCCCTCATACATTGTAACCTCTTAGGCTGGGTTCACAACAGTGTTAAGAGATTCATTCGGGTTTCCACTCTTTTGTTCCATTACGGAGCAGAAAAATGGAATCTCTGTCCGAAAGGAACTTTGCCGAATGTATCTCATTGACTGTAATTGGATCTGTCTGACTTCCCTTTTGCTGTCCTTCATTTTCTTGGCATGCGTTGCTATTTTGTCTAGGATCTTTGGATGGATCTGCACCATTTCGGGTCTCCAACACAGATGTAAACAGAGCCTTACAAAGCCTCACCATGGCCCCAAGGCCTGCCTTGCCAAAGGAGCAGCCTAATGGGTTGCCTGTCAATATATTCCCCAACGGTCCTTTCTAGGGCCACATCTATCCGTGTGCAGTACTGTCCAGGCTGCTGTTAGCAGTGTTGCATTTTTTTTTTTTTCTCAAAACCGTCTGTGCAGAGCATTGCACCCAGCATTAATACTACAGGGATAGAATTGTGTAGGCAGGGCCAGAAGACATACATTATTTATTGAATACACGCAGTGTGGGTTTTCCTTGGAAAAACAAGGGAAAAAATTCTATTTGGCCTGACTCTGACAGTCCTCAGGGCTCTGGGTACGTGTGTGCTGCGTGCAGAACGTTCAAAAAAATCACACGCAGCCAGCAACGTTTTACTGCAGGCTTGCGCCAATTTTTTTCCTGCATGGGAAATCCCTGATGTGCTGTAGCGAATAACTTTGCATCACTGCAGTTCTGTGACACTTTTGCAGGGCCACAACACAGTTATTAAACTTAGTATTCATTGAATACACGCAGTGTGGGTTTTTCCTTGGAAAAACAAGGGAAAAAATTCTATTTGGCCTGACTCTGACAGTCCTCAGGGCTCTGGGTACGTGTGTGCTGCGTGCAGAACGTTCCAAAAAATCACACGCAGCCAGCAACGTTTTACTGCAGGCTTGCGCCAATTTTTTTCCTGCATGGGAAATCCCTGATCTGCTGTAGCGAATAACTTTGCATCACTGCACTTCTCTGACACATTTGCAGGGCCACAACACAGTTATTAAACTTAGTAGTATTCATTGAATACACGCAGTGTGGCTTGTCCTTTGAAAAACAAGGGAAAAAATTCTATTTCGGCTGCAGGCTTGCGCCAATTTCTTTCCTGGCTTGGAAATCACTGGTAATACAGCATGCTAAGGGGTAGGGGTAGGGGTAGGCCTAGAGGACGTGGACGCGGCCGAGGACGCGTAGGCCCAAGTGAGGGTGTGGGCACAGGCCGAGCTCCTGATCCAGGTGTGTCGCAGCCGACTGCTGCGCGATTAGGAGAGAGGCACGTTTCTGGCGTCCCCACATTCATCGCCCAATTAATGGGTCCACGCGGGAGACCTTTATAAGAAAATGAGCAGTGTGAGCAGGTCCTGTCGTGGATGGCAGAAAGTGCTTCGAGCAAGCTATCATCCACCCAGAGTTCTGCACCGTCCAGTGCTGCAAATCCGAATCCTCTGTCTGCTGCTCCTCCTTCCTCCCAGCCTCCTCACTCCACTACAATGACACATGCTCAGGAGCGGGAAGACTCCCAGGAACTGTTCTCGGGCCCCTCCTCAGATTGGGCAGCAGTGGTTCCTCTCCCACCAGAGGAGTTTATCGTCACTGATGCCCAACCATTGCAAAGTTCCCGGGGTCCGGGGGATGAGGCTGGGGACTTCTGGCAACTGTCTCAAGACCTTTCAGTGGGTGAGGAGGACGATGACGATGAGACACAGTTGTCTATCAGTGAGGTAGTAGTAAGGGCAGTAAGTCCGAGGGAGGAGCGCACCGAGGATTCGGAGGAAGAGCAGCTGGACGATGAGGTGACTGACCCCACCTGGTGTGCAACGCCTACTCAGGACAGGTCTTCAGAGGGGGAGGCAAGGGCAGCAGCAGGGCAGGTTGCAAGAGGCAGTGCGGTGGCCAGGGGTGGAGGCAGGGCCAGACCGAATAATCCACCAACTGTTTCCCAAAGCGCCACCCTGCAGAGGCCGAGGTGCTCTAAGGTCTGGCAGCTTTTCACAGAGACGCCTAAGGACCGACGAACAGTGGTGTGCAACCTTTGTCGCGCCAAGATCAGCCGGGGAGCCACCACCAACAGCCTCACCACCACCAGCATGCGCAGACATATGATGGCCAAGCACCCCACAAGGTGGGACGAAGGCCGTTCACCGCCTCCGGTTTGCACCGCTGCCTCTCCCCCTGTGCCCCAACCTGCCACTGAGATCCAACCCCCCTCTCAGGACACAGGCACTACCGTCTCCTGGCCTGCACCCACACCCTCACCTCCGCTGTCCTCGGCCCCATCCACCAATGTCTCGCACCGCACAGTCCAGCCGTCGCTAGCGCAAGTGTTGGAGCGCAAGCGCAAGTACGCCGCCACGCACCTGCACGCTCAATCGTTAACCGTCCACATAGCCAAATTTATCAGCCTTGAGATGCTGCCGTATAGGGTTGTGGAAACAGAGGCTTTCAAAGCTATGATGGCGGCGGCGGCCCCGCGCTACTCAGTTCCCAGTCGCCACTACTTTTCCCGATGTGCCGTCCCAGCCCTGCACGACCACGTCTCCCGCAACATTGTACGTGCCCTCACCAATGCGGTTAGTGGCAAGGTCCACTTAACTACGGACACGTGGACAAGCACAGGCGGGCAGGGCCACTACATCTCCCTGACGGCACATTGGGTGAATTTAGTGGAGGCTGGGATAGAGTCAGAGCCTGGGACCGCTCACGTCCTACCCACCCCCAGAATTGCGTCAGCAGGCCGTGCTGAAACTACTCAGCTTAGGAGAGAAGAGCCACACGGCCCACAAACTGCTGCAGGGTCTGACAGAGCAGACCGACCGCTGGCTTGCGCCGCTGAGCCTCCAACCGGGCATGGTCGTGTGTGACAACGGGCCAGACACGTGGCCTGAACTAGCGCTGTATGCCCTGGAGGTGCTTGCTTGTCCTGCGGCTAGCGTCTTGTCGGAGAGGGTGTTTAGTGCGGCTGGGGGAATCATCACAGATAAGCGTACCCGCCTGTCAACCGACAGCGCCGACAGGCTAACACTCATCAAGATGAACAAAGCCTGGATTTCCCCAGACTTCTCTTCTCCACCAGCGGACAGCAGCGATACCTAAGCAATACGTAGGCTGCACCCGCGGATGGAAGCATCGTTCTCTCTCACCATCCAAAACGGGGACATTTCTGCTTCATCAATCTGTGTATAATATTCCTCCTCCTCCTCCTGCTCCTCCTCCTGAAACCTCACGTAATCACGCTGAACGGGCAATTTTCCTTAGGGCCACAAGGCTCACTCATATAATTTTTCTAAAAATTTTTTATACGTTTCAATGCTCTTAAAAGCGTTGGAACTTTAACTTGAAACAATTTTTCGTTAAACTGGGCTGCCTCCAGGCCTAGTTACCACTTAAGCCACATTAACCAAAGCGATTAATGGGTTTCACCTGCCATCTTGGTTGGGCATGGCCAATTTTTACTGAGGTACATTAGTACTGTTGGTACACCAATTTTTTTGGGCCCTCACCTACAGTGTAATCATTGCAATTTCTATGTTCTTCGCCTGCACTCATGGTACAGAAAGGTGTGTGGGGTTGGCCTACACTTTAGCTACATAAATGTAACTTGGGCCTTGGCTATACTGCAGCTACTGGAATGGAACTAAGACTGCGCTCCCACTATACTGCTGCTTCGGAATTGTTCCTGGGGCCTGTGTAGGCTGCTACTATTACTTAAATGGAACTTAGACTATGCTCCTCCTATACTGCTGCTTCGGAATTGTTCCTGGGGCCTGTGTAGGCTGCTACTATTACTTAAATGGAACTTAGACTATGCTCCTCCTATACTGCTGCTTCGGAATTGTTACTGGGGCCTGTCTTGAGTGCTACTATTACTGAAATGGAACGAAGACTGCGCTCCCACTATACTACTGCTTCGGAATTGTTACTGGGGCCTGTCTTGAGTGCTACTATTACTGAAATGGAACGAAGACTGCGCTCCCACTATACTGCTGCTTCGGAATTGTTACTGGGGCCTGTCTTGAGTGCTACTATTACTGAAATGGAGCTAATACTGTGCTCCCCCTATAATGCTGCTAGTGATATGTTAGTGGGGCCTGTCCTAATGCTACGGCTGAAATGTTACGAATTATGGGCTCTGCCTATACCGCTGCTAATGGTATGTCTCTGGGGTGTGGAAACAGAGGCTTCCCAAAGACATGATGGCGGCGAGGCCATTTCCCACCAACGCGGTTACTGTTAAGGTGCATATAACCACGGACACGTGGAGAGGACACGTAGTGCCTCAAAAACATCCCCCTCCTCCTCCAACAATGAAAACATTCTTGGCAAATGCCTTTGCATTGGTTCGTCTGGTGGCAGTCCAAGAATTTCACCTTTACCGACACAACAAGAGAGCCCCCCCCACCATCCCCCCGCCACGGCCCACTTAATCCGGGCCACATTCCGAAAACCAACAAAATACAACCGCGCTACTAGGTCCGCAGTCACCACCACATTACCACCAACGCGGTTACTGTTAAGGTGCATATAACCACGGACACGTGGAGAGGACACGTAGTGCCTCAAAAACATCCCCCGCCACGGCCCACTTAATCCTGGCCACATTCCGAAAACCAACAAAATACAACCGCGCTACTAGGTCCGCAGTCACCACCACATTACCACCAACGCGGTTACTGTTAAGGTACATATTACCAGTCTGACTGGGGCATGCAGACACCTTGACAGAATGAATAGTGTGTGGCACATAGGTTCCCCATTGCTATGCCCACGTGTGCAGCTCCTGATGGAGGTGGCACAGGATTGGATTTCTCATTGCTTCTGTACAGCATTGTGGGCTATCGCCCCACCACTTTTAAAGATGGTCGCTGCCTAGCCGTGCCAACCCTCTGCAGTGTGTGCCTGCAGTTCCTCCTCATGGCAGACGCACTTATAAATAGACATGAGGGTGGTGTGGCATGAGGGCAGCTGAAGGCTGCGCAGGGACAGTTTGGTGTGCGCTGTGGACACTGTGTCGTGCAGGGGGGAGGGGAGTTGGGCAGCATGTAACCCAGGAGAAGTGGCAGCAGAGTGTCATGCAGGCAGTGATTGTGCTTTGTTGGAGGTAGTGTGGTGCTTAGCAAAGGTATGCCATGCTAATGAGGGCTTTTCAGAAGTAAAAGTTGTTGGGAGGGGGGGGGGCCCACTCTTGCCGGTATTGTGGCTTAATAGTGGGACCTGTGAACTTGAGATGCAGCCCAACATGTAGCCCCTCGCCTGCCCTATCCGTTGCTGTGTCGTTCCCATCACTTTCTTGAATTGCCCCGATTTTCACACATGGAAACCTTAGCGAGCATCGGCGAAATACAAAAATGCTCGGGTCGCCCATTGACTTCAATGGGGTTCGTTATTCGAAACGAACACCCGAGCATCGCGAAAATTTCGTCCCGAGTACCGAGCACCCGGGCATTTTGGTGCTTGCTCATCTCTAGTGTTTACATAAAAAAAACTTGAAAGTTCACCCACTAAACTGTGCAGTTTGGAGTCATTTCCAATCATTCTGCAGCATTTTAGAGCATTCAAAAATATGTTTATTATTTCTATTTTAATGTGCTTAATGATAATGAATTATTTATTTTAATAATAAAAATCAATGTTAGGCCGTATTCACATGACCAATAGTGAGTTGCGCATAGTACTTGGACACCCCGTCTGTGTGCTGGACGATATGCAGGAAACTGCACATTTCAAGCCTCATTCTTGAGTGAGACTCGTGCAAAAATAGGACATGCTGTGATTTTTTTGAGACAGCATTCATTCGGCGAGAGCTGTTTGTGATTGGCTGAGCACGTCAGCACTAGAGAGCCGGGGACAGCCAGGAGAAGACGCGGCTGAGCCCAGCAGAAGAGGTGAGGTAAGTATGTTTTTGTTTTTTTTTACAGTACTTTTACTTAATTTTCAGTGAAGGGCTTATATTTAAAGCCCTTTCCTGAAATCAATTAGCAGCAGAATCCTCTACCACAGCTGACATGTGTGGCTCCATTGAAAACAATGCATGCATTCCCTATGGTGCACGCATGTCCTATCTTTGCAGGCACACGCCTGTAAAGCACAGACATGTGCACCCACCATAGGGAATGCAATGTTGTACATACAAGCATGTTTTTGTGCATGCGTATGCACGCACAAAAACATGCTCGTGTGAAGCCACCCTAAGAATGTTGTACTCAGTATTAATTACATTTTTTATGATCTCTCTATTACTCTCTCTAGAAAACATTTGTTAGTAACCTTGGGTCCTTGCTAAGTGTGGTTGTACACGGAATGACTGTCGAGGGCATAATTGCCCGACAGTTGTCTCATGGGCTACCGCTCTTGTGCGTTATGCAGGAGAGATAGTCATTCTAGTGCATGGAGGTGGAGTGACTGCGAATCATTCTAGCTGGCTGCCTACATTCACAGAAAGCAGGAGTCACTCGTTGAACATTGAATGGCTCCTATTTACTAAAAACCAAGCTGTGGCTGCATGTATTGGGATGATTATTATCACCCAAAATAAGCTGTTCCCAGCAAAAAATCAAGTGATAATTGCACCGTCAAAAGTACGATAAGACTCAAGACTGTCCAATCATGAAGTCAACCCTGGTGAGTCACCAGGCTCGAATTGGAAGAACTTTTTCTGATCTCCACTTTTAGGAGTCTATATATAAAAGCTGCTGTGTATACCCTGGACACTAAGAGTAACAAACAGAGAATTCCTGAATCGTATAAGACCTGATATATCACTGGAGGGGAAGTTGACCCGGCTCAGACTCATGTATTTTGGCCATGTAATGCAAGCAGAGTCGCTAGAAAAATCTATAATGCTTAGACAGATAAGTAGCAAAAGAAGGCCGGGCTGTCAAAGAACACGATGTCTGATACTGTCAAAGCCGATACTGGCATGGATATCATACAACTGAAAGAAGCAGTGCAAAACCGAAAAACATGGAGGGAGCTCAACTTTAGGGTCGCCGAGGGTCGTGAACATATGTGACAGTTGAACTATCTCCTAACTTTCATACCCACAAGCATTGTTCCTGTAGAAAAAGTTTTTACAAATTCCCTTCTGTCTAGATATTACTGTTATATAAGTTTTAGTGCCCCCTCGTCTTTTGCTTCCTCTTAGAACTAATGTGCTCATTGCTGATGGTCATATATGCTTTTTGTACATACAGGAGCATTTTTTAAAATTATCCCAGGTGCAAAATACAAATATGCCAGCCAGTGCAATTGTACCAGCCAGGGGCGTAACTATAGAGGATGTGGTTTTACCCAGGCCCAAGAACCAGAGGGATCCCATGAGGCCTATTTTCTCCATATATGGAGTCTAGTAGTATGAATAACGCTTTATAGTTGGGGGCCCTGATTTTGCATTGGGGCCCAGAAGTTTCAAATTATGCCTCTGGTACCAGCCATGGTATTTAATGCAATACTACAAAAGACCTATCTCCTTGCTGAATATTATTTGATTTCCCTTAATTCGTATTTGAAAGCTATCTAGTGCATTGAAGAGGTATAGTGAGGGTTATGGAGCAAGTGCTCTGGTCCTGGCAAATAGTAAATGCCCCCCGTGTCTGACACTCCAGATAGCAGATCGTTAATGATCACATGATCTAACTGACAATTAGCAGATTCCTATTGTAATTTATTTAATATTGAGTAATAATATTTTTGTTTTACTTTTTGCCTTTTCTCAAACTTTTTCTTAGAATTTATTTTACACTTTTTAAAGAAACATTGTGCATTTCAAGCCCCGAATACTTTAGGAGATTGAATTTGGCGCTGGATTTGATGGGAAGTTTTCGGGAAATGGATGGGTTACTTAAAGGTGTTATTTGGTTCTAAGTAGAGATGAGCGAACACCAAAATGTTCGGGTGTTCGTTATTCGGAACGAACTTCCCGCGATGCTCGAGGGTTCGTTTCGAACAACGAACCCCATTGAAGTCAATGGGCGACCAGAGCATTTTTGTATTTCGCCGATGCTCGCTAAAGTTTTCATGTGTGAAAATCTGGGCAATTCAAGAAAGCGATGGGAATGACACAGAAACGGATAGGGCAGGCGAGGGGCTACATGTTGGGCTGCATCTCAAGTTCACAGGTCCCACTATTAAGCCACAATACCGGCAAGAGTGGGCCCCCCCCTCCCAACAACTTTTACTTCTGAAAAGCCCTCATTAGCATGGCATACCTTTGCTAAGCACCACACTAGCTACAACAAAGCACAATCACTGCCTGGATGACACTCCGCTGCCACTTCTCCTGGGTTACATGCTGACCAACCGCCCCCCCTCCCCCCCACAGCGCACACCAAAGTGTCCCTGCGCAGCCTTCAGCTGCCCTCATGCCACGCCACACTCATGTCTATTTAGAAGTGCGTCTGCCATGAGGAGGAACCGCAGGCACACACTGCAGAGGGTTGGCACGGCTAGGCAGCGACCCTCTTTAAAAGGGGCGGGGCGATAGCCCACAATGCTGTACAGAAGCAATGAGAAATAGAATCCTGTGCCACCGCCATCAGGAGCTGCACACGTGGGCATAGCAATGGGGAACCTATGTGCCACACACTATTCATTCTGTCAAGGTGTCTGCATGCCCTAGTTAGACCGGGCTTTTTAATTCATAGACACAGGCAGGTACAACTCCCTATTGTGAAGTCCCTGTGGACCGACAGCATGGGTGGGTGCCAGGAAGCCAGGGGCGGTACATAGAAATATCCCATTGCATTGCCCAACACAGCTGAGGTAGTAATGTCGTGCGTAATACAGGTGGGCTTCGGCCCACACTGCATGCCCCAGTCTGACCGGGGTTCTTTACAAGTGGACACATGTAGGTTACACTCCCTGTGGACCCACTGCCTGGGTGGGTGCCAGAAAGCCACCGGCGGTACATAGAAATATCCCATTGCATTGCCCAACACAGCTGAGGTAGTGATGTCGTGCGTAATGCAGGTGGGCTTCGGCCCACACTGCATGCCCCAGTCAGACTGGGGTTCTTTAGAAGTGTACAGATGTATTAAAAACTCCGTGTGCACCTACAGCATGGGTGGCTCCCTGGAACCCACCGGCGGTACACAAAAATATCCCATTGCATTGCCCAACACAGCTGAGGTAGTAATGTCGTGCGTAATGCAGGTGGGCTTCGGCCCACACTGCATGCCCCAGTCAGACTGGGGTTCTTTAGAAGTGGACACATGTAGGTTAAACTCCCTGTGGACCCACTGCCTGGGTGGGTGCCAGGAAGCCACCGGCGGTACGTAGAAATATCCCATTGCATTGCCCAACACAGCTGAGGTAGTAATGTCGTGCGTAATGCAGGTGGGCTTCGGCCCACACTGCATGCCCCAGTCAGACTGGGGTTCTTTAGAAGTGTACAGATGTATTAAAAACTCCGTGTGCACCTACAGCATGGGTGGCTCCCTGGAACCCACCGGCGGTACACAAAAATATCCCATTGCATTGCCCAACACAGCTGAGGTAGTAATGTCGTGCGTAATGCAGGTGGGCTTCGGCCCACACTGCATGCCCCAGTCAGACTGGGGTTCTTTAGAAGTGTACAGATGTATTAAAAACTCTGTGTGCACCTACAGCATGGGTGGCTCCCTGGAACCCACCGGCGGTACGCAAAAATATCCCATTGCATTGCCCAACACAGCTGAGGTAACGTCAGCTGGAATGCAGGTGGGCTAAAAATTAATTTGATTACACTGTAGGCGAGGGCCCACAAAAATTGCTGTATCAACAGTACTAATGTACATCCCAAAAATTGGCCATGGCCAGCCAAGAGGGCAGGTGAAACCCATTAATCACTTTGGTTAATGTGGCTTAAGTGGTAACTAGGCCTGGAGGCAGCCCAGTGTAACGAAAAATTGGTTCAAGTTAAAGTTCCAACGCTTTTAAGCGCATTGAAACTTATAAAAATTGTTCAGAAAAATTATTTGAGTGAGCCTTGTGGCCCTAAGAAAAATTGCCCGTTCAGCGTGATTACGTGAGGTTTCAGGAGGAGGAGCAGGAGGAGGAGGAGGAATATTAGACACAGATTGATGAAGCAGAAATGTCCCCGTTTTGGATGGTGAGAGAGAACGTAGCTTCCATCCGCGGGTGCAGCCTACGTATTGCTTACGTATCGCTGCTGTCCGCTGGTGGAGAACAGAAGTCTGGGGAAATCCAGGCTTTGTTCATCTTGATGAGTGTTAGCCTGTTGGCACTGTCGGTTGACAAGCGGCTACGCTTATCTGTGATGATTCCCCCAGCCGCACTAAACACCCTCTCCGACAAGACGCTAGCCGCAGGACAAGCAAGCACCTCCAGGGCATACAGCGCTAGTTCAGGCCACGTGTCCAGCTTCGACACCCAGTAGTTGTAGGGGGCAGAGGCGTCACCAAGGATGGTCGTGCGATCCGCTACGTACTCCCTCACCATCCTTTTACAGTGCTCCCGCCGACTCAGCCGTGACTGGGGAGCGGTGACACAGTCTTGGTGGGGAGCCATAAAGCTGGCCAGGCCCTTAAAGACTGTTGCACTGCCTGGGATGTACATGCTGCTCGATCTACGCACATCCCCTGCTACCTTGCCCTTGGTACTGCGCCTTCTGCCACTAGCGCTGTCGGCTGGGAATTTTACCATCAGCTTGTCCGCAAGGGTCCTGTGGTATAGCAACACTCTCGAACCCCTTTCCTCTTCGGGAATCAGAGTGGGCAGGTTCTCCTTATACCGTGGATCGAGCAGTGTGTACACCCAGTAATCCGTCGTGGCCAGAATGCGTGCAACGCGAGGGTCACGAGAAAGGCATCCTAACATGAAGTCAGCCATGTGTGCCAGGGTACCTGTACGCAACACATGGCTGTCTTCACTAGGAAGATCACTTTCAGGATCCTCCTCCTCCTCCTCCTCCTCCTCCTCCTCAGGCCATACACGCTGAAAGGATGACAGGCAATCAGCCAGTGTACCGTCAGCAGCGGCCCAAGCTGTCTCTTCCCCCTCCTCCTCATCCTCCTCATGCTCCTCCTCCTCCTCCTGTACGCGCTGAGAAATAGACAGGAGGGTGCCCTGACTATCCAGCGGCATACTGTCTTCCCCCGCCCCCGTTTCCGAGCGCAAAGCAGCTGCCTTTATGGTTTGCAGGGAATTTCTCAAGATGCATAGCAGAGGAATGGTGACGCTAATGATTGTAGCATCGCCGCTCACCACCTGGGTAGACTCCTCAAAATTACCAAGGACCTGGCAGATGTCTGCCAACCAGGCCCACTCTTCTGAAAGGAATTGAGGAGGCTGACTCCCACTGCGCCGCCCATGTTGGAGTTGGTATTCGACTATAGCTCTACGTTGTTCATAGAGCCTGGCCAACATGTGGAGCGTAGAGTTCCACCGTGTGGGCACGTCGCACAGCAGTCGGTGCACTGGCAACTTAAAGTGATGTTGCAGGGTGCGCAGGGTGGCAGCGTCCGTGTGGGACTTGCGAAAATGTGCGCAGAGCCGGCGCGCCTTTACGAGCAGGTCTGACAAGCGTGGGTAGCTTTTCAGAAAGCGCTGAACCACCAAATTAAAGACGTGGGCCAGGCATGGCACGTGCGTGAGGCTGCCGAGCTGCAGAGCCGCCACCAGGTTACGGCCGTTGTCACACACGACCATGCCCGGTTGGAGGCTCAGCGGCGCAAGCCAGCGGTCGGTCTGCTGTGTCAGACCCTGCAGCAGTTCGTGGGCCGTGTGCCTCTTATCGCCTAAGCTGAGTAGTTTCAGCACGGCCTGCTGACGCTTGCCCACCGCTGTGCTGCCACACCGCGCGACACCGACTGCTGGCGACATGCTGCTGCTAACACATCTTGATTGCGAGACAGAGGAGGAGGAGGAGGAGGAGGAGGAGGGTGCTTTAGTGGAGGAAGCATACACCTCCGCAGATACCACCACAGAGCTGGGGCCCGCAATTCTGGGGGTGGGTAGGACGTGAGCGGTCCCGGGCTCTGACTCTGTCCCAGCCTCCACTAAATTCACCCAATGTGCCGTCAGGGAGATGTAGTGGCCCTGCCCGCCTGTGCTTGTCCACGTGTCCGTAGTTAAGTGGACCGTGGCAGTAACCGCGTTGGTGAGGGCGCGTACAATGTTGCGGGAGACGTGGTCGTGCAGGGCTGGGACGGCACATCGGGAAAAGTAGTGGCGACTGGGAACTGAGTAGCGCGGGGCCGCCGCCTCCATGATACTTTTGAAGGACTCCGTTTCCACAACCCTATACGGCAGCATCTCAAGGCTGATGAATTTTGCTATGCGGACGGTTAACGTTTGAGCGTGCGGGTGCGTGGCGGCGTACTTGCGCTTGCGCTCCAACAGTTGCGCAAGCGACGGCTGGACGGTGCGCTGAGCTACACTGCTGGATGGGGCCGAAGACAGCGGAGGTGAGGGTGTGGGTGCAGGCCAGGAGACGGTAGTGCCTGTGTCCTGAGAGGGGGGTTGCATCTCAGTGGCAGGTTGGGGCACAGGGGGAGAGGCAGGAGTGCAAACCGGAGGCACTGAACGGCCTTCGTCCCACCTTGCGGGGTGCTTGGCCATCATATGTCTGCGCATGGTGGTGGTGGTGAGGCTGTTGGTGTTGGCTCCCCGGCTGAGCTTTGCGCGACAAAGGTTGCACACCACTGTTCGTCGGTCGTCAGGCGTCTCTGTGAAAAACTGCCAGACCTTAGAGCACCTCGGCCTCTGCAGGGTGGCATGGCGCGAGGGGGCCCTTTGGGAAACACTTGGTGGATTATTCGGTCTGGCCCTGCCTCTACCCCTGGCCACCGCACTGCCTCTTGCAACCTGCCCTGCTGATGCCCTTGTCTCCCCCTCTGAAGACCTGTCCTCCTGAGTAAGCGTTGCACACCAGGTGGGGTCAGTCACCTCATCGTCCTGCTGCTCTTCCTCCGAATCCTCTGTGCGCTGCTCCCTCGGACTTACTGCCCTTACTACTACCTCACTGCAAGACAACTGTGTCTGATCGTCATCGTCCTCCTCACCCACAGAAAGTTGTTGAGACAGTTGGCGGAAGTCCCCAGCCTCTTCCCCCGGACCCCGGGAACTTTCGAATGGTTGGGCATCAGTGACGATAAACTCCTCTGGTGGGAGAGGAACCGCTGCTGCCCAATCTAAGCAGGGGCCCGAGAACAGTTCCTGGGAGTGTTCCCGCTCCTGAGCAGGTGTTATTGTAGTGGAGTGAGGAGGCTGGGGGGAAGGAGGAGCAGCAGACAGAGGATTCGGATTGGCAGCAGTGGACGGCGCAGAACTGCGGGTAGACGATAGGTTGCTCGAAGCACTTTCTGCCATCCAGGACAGGACCTGCTCACACTGCTCATTTTCTAATAACCGTCTCCCGCGTGGACCCATTAATTGGGCGATGAATGTGGGGACGCCAGAAACGTGCCTCTCTCCTAATCGCGCAGCAGTCGGCTGCGACACACCTGGATCAGGAGCTTGGCCTGTGCCCACACCCTGACTTGGCCCTCCGCGTCCTCGGCCGCGTCCACGTCCTCTAGGCCTACCCCTACCCCTCAGCATGCTGTATTACCAGTGATTTGATTTCACAGGCAGGAAATAAATTGGCGCAAGACTGCAGGCCAAATATAATTTTTTCCCTTTTTTGAAAACGAAAGGCCCCACTGCCTCTAGTGAATGAATAATCTAAGTTTAATAACTGTGCTGTTTTCCTGCTAATGTGTCACAGAACTGAGGGTAGCAGAGTTATTAACTGTGGCAGAGCAGGTATTTTTTTTCCCAATTAAGGAAAGCAAATGGCGAAGCCAGGAGTAAAACGTAGCTCGGTGCGTATGATTTTTAAAGGTGTCACACGCAGCCGACACGTGTCCACCGCCCTTAGGACGGACAGAGGCCGGACAAATAGAATTATTTTCCGTTTTTTGGCACCAAAAGGCAGCACTGCGTATATTCTATGAACATGAGAAGTTTAATAACTGTGCTGTGTCCCTGCTAATGTGTCACAGAACGTGAGGGTAGCAGAGTTATTAACTGTGGCAGAGCAGGTATTTTTTTTCCCAATTAAGGAAAGCAAATGGCGAAGCCAGGAGTAAAACGTAGCTGGGTGCGTATGATTTTTACAGGTTGCAGACGCAGCCGACACGTGTCCACCGCCCTTAGGACGGACAGAGGCCGGACAAATAGAATTATTTTCCGTTTTTTGGCACCAAAAGGCAGCACTGCGTATATTCTATGAACATGAGAAGTTTAATAACTGTGCTGTGTCCCTGCTAATGTGTCACAGAACGTGAGGGTAGCAGAGTTATTAACTGTGGCAGAGCAGGTATTTTTTTTCCCAATTAAGGAAAGCAAATGGCGAAGCCAGGAGTAAAACGTAGCTGGGTGCGTATGATTTTTACAGGTTGCAGACACAGCCGACACGTGTCCACCGCCCTTAGGACGGACAGAGGACGGACAAATAGAATTATTTTCCGTTTTTTGGCACCAAAAGGCAGCACTGCGTATATTCTATGAACATGAGAAGTTTAATAACTGTGCTGTTTTCCTGCTAATGTGTCACAGAACGTGAGGGTAGCAGAGTTATTAACTGTGGCAGAGCAGGTATTTTTTTTCCCAATTAAGGAAAGCAAATGGCGAAGCCAGGAGTAAAACGTAGCTGGGTGCGTATGATTTTTACAGGTTGCAGACGCAGCCGACACGTGTCCACCGCCCTTAGGACGGACAGAGGCCGGGCAAATAGAATTAGTTTCCGTTTTTTGGCACCAAAAGGCAGCACTGCGTATATTCTATGAACATGAGAAGTTTAATAACTGTGCTGTTTTCCTGCTAATGTGTCACAGAACGTGAGGGTAGCAGAGTTATTAACTGTGGCAGAGCAGGTATTTTTTTTCCCAATTAAGGAAAGCAAATGGCGAAGCCAGGAGTAAAACGTAGCTGGGTGCGTATGATTTTTACAGGTTGCAGACGCAGCCGACACGTGTCCACCGCCCTTAGGACGGACAGAGGCCGGGCAAATAGAATTAGTTTCCGTTTTTTGGCACCAAAAGGCAGCACTGCGTATATTCTATGAACATGAGAAGTTTAATAACTGTGCTGTGTCCCTGCTAATGTGTCACAGAACGTGAGGGTAGCAGAGTTATTAACTGTGGCAGAGCAGGTATTTTTTTTCCCAATTAAGGAAAGCAAATGGCGAAGCCAGGAGTAAAACGTAGCTGGGTGCGTATGATTTTTAAAGGTGTCACACGCAGCCGACACATGTCCACCGCCCTTAGGACGGACAGAGGCCGGACAAATAGAATTATTTTCCGTTTTTTGGCACCAAAAGGCAGCACTGCGTATATTCAATGAATAATAACTGTGTTGTGGCCCTGCCTATACAATTCTTTCCCTGCAGTATCAATGGAGGGTGCAATGCTCTGCAGAAGCGATTTTGAGAAGCAAAAAAAAATGCAGCACAGCTAACAGCAGCCTGGACAGTACTGCACACGGATAAATATGGCCCTAGAAAGGACCGTTGAGGTTCTTGAAGGCTACACTCACTCCTAACACTCTCCCTGCCTATGCAGCACTTCTGTCCCTAATGCCGGGTGCAACGGTCTGCAGAGGCGATTTTGAGAAAAAAAAAATTGCCACTGCTAACAGCAGCCAACACACAGCTATCAGTGGCCCTAATAAGGACCTTTGGGGGGTCTTGAAGCCTACACTAACTACCAATTCTTTCCCTACAGCAGCTCCGGTACAAACAGCACTGTCCCTCATCTAACTCACACGGCATCTGAGGCGAACCGCGGGAGGGGCCGACTTTTATGTTCGGGTGACACCTGATCTTCCCAGCCACTCACAGCAGGGGGGTGGTATAGGGCTTGAACGTCACAGGGGGAAGTTGTAATGCCTTCCCTGTCTTTCAATTGGCCAGAAAAGCGCGCTAACGTCTCAGGGAAGGAAGTGAAAATAACCAGAACACCGCATGGTGTTCGTTACGAATAACGAACATCCCGAACACCCTAATATTCGCACGAATATCAAGCTCGGAAGAACACGTTCGCTCATCTCTAGTTCTAAGCATCAATTTTTATGTTTAAATAGATTTTATTAAACATTTTACAGATAAGTATACATTTTCGTAAACGTAACAAGGCTTTTCAGGGAGGGGGGGGATGAGGGTGGGTCAGGGGGATAAGGAGGGAAAGGGTAGTCATGGCTTATATTGTCCATTAAAAGTGGATGGATGGGGTTATGGGATTGTCCTTTGAATGTTTCCTTTGTTCCGTAGTTCGACCAACTCACTATCTCGAGCTTAGGCCCCCTGAAGTCACTATTTGCGTGGCGACTTTGTCTTTGCCTTTTCTCGCTGGATGCTATTGGAAAGGCTCCCTTCCTTGAGATGGGGTTGATCCCAGCCTCTGGCTCTAGTTACCCCTTTGTTGTCTGCTTTCTATTGCCTCATTTCTCTCTGGTATCTTAGGGTATTTCTCACCTTGTTTTCTTCACATGTTCCTAATTTTTCTATCTGGTCTGGCTTTCGGGCCGGGCTCAAAGCACGTAGATGTGTAAACTCGTAACAGACCCATTCAACTCATCTTATTCCTATGGAGCGTTTTACCTGAGGTTAGACACAAGAGGAGAACACATAGGGATGTGGGGGGAGGGATCAATGACTCGTGTATAGGTCAATTTTCTTAAAGATTTTCATTTAGTGCCCTCCACACAGTTTCTTACTAGTTTGCTTTTAGGGGCTCCCAATTTCCAGCCATTTTATAAATGAGTCTGAAGACCTGAATGTTATCCATGCCTGCCATGTGTGGTGATACTCCTCCCAGGATTTTGGTTCGTCTGCTCCTATTTCCTCGAAATGCATTAATGTGTGGATCTCTTCCACCCACATTATTCGCGTTGGAGCGACATTTGATTTCCACAGTCTTGGGATAATCCTCCTTACTGCAATGATAAAAAATCGGAGGAGGCCCTTTTTAAGTTTGCTTATTGATCCTGGTAGCATAGAGAGTAATCCTGGGGTAGGGGACACCTTCCCATGGCAGACATGGTTGTATAGTTCTATCACTTCTTTCCACAGATTTGACACCTGAGGACATTCCCACCAGATATGTAGCATGGTGCCTTTGCTGTCGTTGCACCTCCAGCAGGCAGGAGAGATCTGGGGAAACATCCTCTGGAGTCGATGCGGGGTTCTGTACCACCTTGATAGTATTCTAAAATTCAGGTCCTGGACTTTACCCGCCGAGGAGAGCTTATGAGTCAAGGGCCATGCCTTGTTCCAGCTTTCCGCTGGGAGGCTTTTATCCAGTTCCCTTTCCCATGCTCCCACATAGCCAGGGCTTTCGCCCTCTGCCTCCCGAGACAGCAGCAACCCGTAGAGTCTGGAGATCGTATGTTAGGATGTTGTGTTGGAAAGGAACATTTTTTCAAATTCTGTTAGGGGCTTTAACTCGTTCATTCGTGGTGTCAATGTGCTTATAAAACTCCTCAGTTGGAGGTACTGCATCCACATCCCTGGTCTAGTCTCGCTGTCTCCCAGGATCTCCTGCATCGACTTCAGTCCCGAGTCTGACATCACATCTCTCACCCTTGGGATTGGGTCGTCTGATAGTGTCAAGATACGGGAATCCTTGAAGGTGACCTCGATTGGGGCTTAAAAATTAAGGGTGTAAGTGGGCCTGGAATTCCCACGAGGCCTTTTGATGCTGCAAACCCGAGAAGCTGAATACAGAATGGAGATGGGATAGGTAGTTTTTTGATCAGTTTAGAGGGAATCCAGGCGGCTGCCTGTAAGTATCCCTCCGCCCCTTCATGTTCCGCCTCCACCCACAGTTTTGTAGATTTGTGTTTTAGTATGTCTATTATACAGTTGGAAATGTTGGCCCTATAGTAAAGTGTAAAGTCTGGGAGGCCTAGACCACCTGATTCCTTTTTCCTTGTTAAGAGTGCAAAGCGCATGCGGGGTCTACGCCCTCTCCACACAAACATTGTTATTAGGGTTCTCAATTTTTTTAAATATACTCTTGGGAGTTTGATCGGTATAGTCTGGCATATATAAAGGAATTTAGGGAGTATGTCTATCTTGATCACGTTGACCCTTCCGCTCCATGTAAGGAACAGGGGCCCCCATTTGTTTAGGTCTCTCTCCATTCTCTCCACGAACGGAAGGTAGTTGAGTCTAAATGCCTCTGAGACATCCTCCGGGAGTTGGATACCTAGGTATTTTATGCTGGTTTTGCGCCAACGAAAGGGGAATGATTTTTCTAAGTGGGACACCTCCTTCTGTGGGAGTGTAATGTTCAGTACTTCAGATTTTTGGGTGTTGGCTTTGTAATTGTTGACCTTATTGAATTTTTTAAACTCTTCGAGGAGGACCGGCATGCCCACACGTGGATTGGACATGTAAAGGAGCAGGTCGTCCGCAAAGAGGGCCATTTTATGTTCTGTGTTTCCTACTTGAATACCTTTAATTGACCTATTGTTGCGGATGGAGTTGGCCAATGACTCCATGGTTAGGACATACAGGAATGGTGATAGCGGGCAGCCCTGTCTGGTTCCATTTCTAATTTTAAAGGTCCCCGACAGCGCCCCGTTTACCCTGACTCTGGCTGTGGGTCTATGGTATAGTGCCATTATCCTCTGTTTCATCCGTTCCCCAAGTCCTATGCTGTCCAATGTGGCAGAGAGGAAGGGCCAACTTACTTGATCGAAGGCCTTTTCGGCATCTATTGCCAGTAGGCATAAGGGGGTTCTATTTTGTTTGGCTCTATTGATTAGGGACAGTGTCTTTATGGTGTTGTCCCCAGCCTCTCTGCCTGGGACAAAGCCTACCTGCTCTCTATGTACAATTCTCGGTATAATACTCTGGAATCTGTTAGCTATGAGTGTGGCAAACATTTTAACGTCCAGATTGATTAATGAGATGGGTCTAAAGTTCCCACAGAGTGTAGAGTTTTTGCCTGGCTTGGGAATGACCGTTATGTGTGTTTGTAGTGCCTGTTGGGGAAAGGGTTGACCCTTGCTAATTGCGTTAAATGCTTCTAGTGCCAGGGGGGATAGTTCCTTCTGAAATATTTTGTAGAACCTGGCTGTGTACCCGTCTGGCCCTGGACTCTTGCCTATTTTTAGGTTTTGGATTATTTCTGTCAGTTCCTGGGTGGTGAAATCCCATTCCCCCTTCTCGTTATTTAAAGTTTTTCCTGAGGCATTGGCTTCGAGGTATGACTCTAACTCTGGGTTTCTGTTTATCCCTGTTGCTTGTGATTCGGGTTCGATAGTGTATAGTTTGCTGTAGAAGGTCCTAAATTCTTCTAGGATGTCTTCTGTCCTATGTATCAGGTTCCCTGACGTGATTGTAGCTTAGGGACATAGGTTAATGGCGTTTTAGGATGTAGGTTTCTGGCTAGCTGTCTGCCGCATTTATCACCATATTCGAATGTTCCTCTTCTTAGTTTATCTCTGTAAGCTAGGGATCTTTGGTCTAGGATGGTAAGGATTTGCTGTCTGAGGGTCGAGATTTGGGCTTTTAGTGTGTCAGATTGTTTGCGTTTGTTGGTTGATTCTTTGGCGTTTAACTCTGTCAGGAGGGTGGTTAAGGTGACTGATCTTTCTTTTTTGAGGCGTGTGCCATGGGAGATCAGGATTCCCCTTATGACACATTTTAGGGCTTCCCATTTCACGGGGGAGGGGGTGGTGTCGTTGCGGTGTACCTCTATAAAATCCTGGATTTTGTTTTTAATGTCCGCAATGCAGACAGTGTCTCTGAGAAGGTTATCATTTAACCTCCAAGTGTGATTCTTACCCCTGGGGTCAGCTCTCCGAACACAGGGGAGTGGTCTGACCACAGGAAACACCCGTGTGAGCAGCTGGGAGAACAGTCCAGTAGACGATGGGATACCATGATGTGATCTATTCTGCTATAGGACTTATGTGGCGCCGAGTGGAAGGAATAGTCCCTGACCCCAGGATGAAGTATTCGCCATAGATCTACCAGGTGTAATGCATCTAGTGTTTTTCTATGGGCCTGAATTGCTGCTCGGGAGACAGAGGACTTAACCGACGATGCGTCGAGGGCGGGATCCATCACCAGGTTGAAGTCTCCTCCCAAAATGATCTTTGAGCCGTCTGCAAATTCGGATAATTTTCTGAGGATCCCGGAGGCGTGTGGAACCTGGTTCTGATTGGGGAGATAAATATTAGCAATTGTTAGTATGTTCCCCGTCACTTCTAGTTTAAGAAAGAGGAACCTGCCCTCCGGGTCTGTACAGGAAGAGACCACCTGGTGTTGTAGGGTTCTGTGGAGTGCAATTGACACTCCGCCTGCTTTCCTCGATGGGTCGGGCCCATGAAACCAGTGTGGGTAGTTTTGTGAGTCGCATGCTGGAACTCCCCCCAATTTGAAATGCGTTTCCTGAAGCAGGGCCACCATGACCCCCTTTTTATGGAGGTGGTATAGGATTTGCTTTCTTTTTTGAGGGACGTTTAACCCTTTGACGTTAAACGTGCAGAAAGTTAGTGCCGCCATGGTGACCACTGCTCCCGGGCCTGCTGTCCTGATTTCTTATCCCATTTCTCTGGGCACGACTGGGGTGGGTAAGGGAAGACACAAAAGGGAGGTGGAGGGTTAGGTATGGTCTGACTAGGGGCGGGGGTGGACATAACCGAATAATCAAACAAGACATAACAAGACACATGGGGCCTGGGCCCCTATTCCTAACTATAACTTGCCTAATCTAGGCGGTTGACAGCTATCAACTATGCTGTCTATCCTAATTGGGTACGTGGAAACCTGTGGAGAACCCCCCCCCCCCCCCACCCCCCTGCCCGCTTTGAAGTTAAATTTAAGTTTTTACTAATTACTGCAGCAACCCGCCGCTCAAAGATCCTTCTCATCTTGCTAAACTAGCTATGTAAGAAAGGGGAAGAATAAAAGGCACTTCTCTTCTGCGAAGCCATGTTCCAGGGTCAGTCCTAAGCATCAATTTTTAAATCAAATACAAGGCCATGCGGCAGATGTGTTCTTCATCCCCAAGGGGGATACGGCAGTGGCGGGCAGGTAAGTATATATATATTTTATTTATTTATTTACACTAAAAGGGATGTTTTCAGGGAAGAGCTTATACTTAAATTTCTTCCCTTAAAATCATTCCAGGGGTGCTGGCAGACCATTGCCTTCAATGGAGCCACCGGCAGCAGTCGCGGCTCCATTGAAGGCAATGCACGCACCTGCATACACACGTGTTTTTGCACGTACAGGGGTGCACCCATATGTATGCATCTATGTACGCACAAGCACATGCTCGTGTGAAGCCACCCTTAGCGACGGTGCAGGAAATATAAATATTAAAAAACAGGTGTGCTGCGCATGAGCGCCTGTGTGAGTATGCGGTCATGCGTAGTACAATTTCACTGCCATACGCAGGATCACAACCATGTGATCCCGGCTTTATTATGGTTGTGTCAGACATTGCAGCTCAGTCCCTTTCACTTCAGGGAACCATGGTGCATGCTGAAATGCCCCTGCTTCTTCCTGCTGTTTGGCAGGAACTCAGCAATCAGATCTCCCTCAAAAAATAGGCCATTCATATTTAACTCCCCAAAAACCCCATTATAAGGTGCTTGAAATTGTAGGCTAGGGTCTCATTGAAATCAATGGGAGCCATGCCTGCTGTTACAAGCGCCGACCACTATACAGAGGTCAGCGCGGAGACTTACGCTCCGAACTCTGCGTATTTGCGGCGCTGGTAGCATGCGCCCGCTCAGCTGATCGGTCAGGGTCCCGAGTGATGTACCTTAGCCAATCAACTATTAATGACCTATTCTGCTAGCAGATGAAAAATCACAGATTAGGGTGCCTAATCAGAAGCAGAGGGATCAGGACAGGGGAACAGACCAGGAAACACAGGATCATTGCTAGGCTTTGGCAGAGTAGCTGTCCAGATGGCTGGATGGTTCAGCAGAGAGAGCTGCCAACTGGAGTACAGGAGGTCCCGGATTTGAGCCTTGACACGCGCCTTGGCCTAGTGCAGCATCAGCAGGCACACAACTAGGACTATCTATGTGTGTAACGGCCTGGATACGTTGCAGAAAAGTTGGCATTGAACTTGAAGGGGATTTCCAAGGTACTGTTAACCTAAAGCCAAACTGGTGTGTGGCAAGGTGGATCCAAATCACTTGCCTGACAGGTTGCAAGGGCCATATATCCGGCTGGTGCTGCAAACACCATACTAGAGCCAGCCATGTGAGATTACACTTTACAAGATCAAGTAACATGAATTCTGCACACTGTCGCAACCTGTGTGAATGCATTGGAATACACTCAAACTGCTCAAATTGCTACACAAGTAAGCACCCAGTTTACCAATTAATTGACAGATCAGTTTATCACTCAACACTATGTTTCTGCCATCTGTTGCTGCTCAGCTACCATTATGGTCATGATATGATGGAGACCCCAAGTCTTGCCAAGTTTTTTTTTAAACTCAAATCTGCACAGTTTCCTACTGATCATAGTAAAATTACATTTATTTTTTCTTTATTGTCTGGTGATGCCCTAACTTGGGCTACACCATTCTGGGAACGCAAGGGTACTGCAACTTCTGATCTACAGACCTTCTGAGCCACATTTTGTACTGTATTTGAGGAACATGGCCATGTTTCTTCTGCAGCAATTGCTCTTTTACATTTACCTGAAGAATCCATGTTGGTCGGCCAGTATGCCAAATGGTTTTACACACTGGCCACAGAATTAGAATAGAATGACCAGACTTCCCGGGCAGCATTCTGGGAGGGGCTTTCTGGCAAAAGATGAGTTGGCTGGCAGAGATTTAACCTCATCCTTACAGAACCTCATATCTTTGGTCTCAAGAGAACGCTGACGTGAAATCTCTCACGAGAGAAAGAAAATTCATTTGGCTCCTAGTTTCTTCAGACCACTTCAGCCTTCTCCTTTTCTGTCTTCTGAGGAGCGTATGGAGATAGAAAGCACTGGTGGTAATGAACATTTCCTAACCTAATGCCCAGTAAAGCCAAGAAACTTCTGCCCCCTAGGGCCAGTGAGAGAGGCTACCCTAGGTGACAATGAGTCCTTTTTAAAGTTTCTGTTACCTAAATCTTTGATTTGTGGCAACTTTCAATTCTTTACGGAAGCATTCCTCGACTCCAAGGCTTCTGGGAACTTCATCCACCAGGCCTTGGTGGTCACGCATTCTACTTGATCTGCAAATTGGAGTTCTGCACAGAGAAAACATTTTTTTACTGGTGCTACCCCTAAAGTCAGTGTTGTTAGGACTTCCTTGGCTTCATCTACATTCTCGAGTCATCGATTGGCATTCTAGACAAATCTTGTGTTGGAGCACCCACTGTTATATCCATTGTCTGTGAGTTGTTTTTCCAGTCCTCAATGTCAGGCTGGCGGCTCTCGAGGTCTGCGTGCCCACACCACCGGTCCTATCACCCGGGCTGCGGGAGTGCAGCGCAGGGGAGCCCCGGTCTTTGTGACCTCCCCTGGCTGCTGTAATCCTGGATGGTGGCTCCGGACCTGCACTGCCGTGCTCAGGGAGCGGGCGCACAGGTAGCCAGGTTGCTGGGGACACGGTGGGTGCCGCGCCGCGTCCCCGTTGCAATGACACCTGGGCGTGCTTGCTCTTTCTCTGCCTGTTTTTAGCAGGCACCGGGGGCTGTTTCTCCCAGCGTCCTGTGATTGGGTCCTGCTGCTGTCAGGCTCCCCTGCCCCAATTAGCTGCTGGGGCGGGAGTTCTGACAGCATTTAAACTGCTCAGTTTCCTTCTGACCTTGCCAGTGTATGTGTGGTCTCCAGCTACACCCGCGTTACCTTGAATTGATGCCCTGTTTAGACTCGCTTGCTTTGGACCTGACTTCGACTTCGCCTGACCCCTTGTACCGCATTCTCTCCTGTTTCCGACCCGGATTGCCTGACCTGCTTTTGTGTTTGTTTGTTTTCCCGTATTTGTCTGTGAGTCTGACTCCTGCCACGCATCCCTAGTGAGCCTAGGGACTGTTGCTCAGTTGTCGCCCTAGGGCCTAGCTTAGGGGGGCCAGTTGGTAGGGACAGGGTTTGTGGGTAGGACTAGGGACTTCCACCTGCCCGGACTACAGTCTTGACACTAAAGTCACAAATTCCTCCTGAGCTTCCAGGTCTACCTGAACCATACTCTGTTTGCAGATGTTTTTAGCAAGAAAGAGGCTGAGACCCTGCCGCCACGTAGACCATATGATTGCCCAATCAACTTCCTGCCTTGCACATCTCCTCCTAGAAGTCATGTGTATCCGTTGTCTCTTCCTGAGACTCAAGCCATGTCTGAATATATTAGGGAGAATCTTGAGATAGGTTTCATCCAAATGTCTACTATTCCAGCTGGCACAGGGTTTTTCTTCATGAAGAAGAAAGATGTGTTTTTGCAACCATGCATCGATTACAGAGGTCTGAATGCTGTTACTGTAAAGAATAAATATCTACTACTTTTAATATCTGAACTGTTTAACAGGATGAAGGGGTCTACCATTTTTACCAAGCTTGATTTTTCCTTGGGTGAAGAATCTATCTGGAGATCTGTGTCTGGTTTCAAGTGTATGTTCATCCCTCTAGCTATAAATATATTACAATCATGTAGAAATCTCAGCCACATGGCTGGTAATCCCGGGATTAGCGGCCGCATGCTGATTTGCCGCGGCGAAATTCCGCACGGAATTTCCGCGGCAAATCCGTCCCATGTGAACCCAGCCTAAAGTGTAGTAACTATGTTTGGGCTGCTGAAAATTGGAAAGGTCCATATTCAGTCAGTGAGCAGAATCTAGGTGGCTGACCTACCTGGCAGTAAATGATCACTGCTGGCAGAGAGGTGTAGTGGGGCATGGAATACTGTATGGGTGTAATTTAGTCTCCATCTTTCACAAATTCAGGATATGGGAAGTCAGGAATAAATCAACCCTGAGTCTCTGGGTCTCAGTGCTGTCCGGTCCACAGATTTGTGACAGATTGGTGGCAAGCTAAGTAAATATTTCCTGCACTAAAGAGTTGGCAGTTTCTTTGCGAGGAGTACTTCAGCTTTACAAGGACTGACTTAGTGCTTATTTGTGTAAGGATATACAGTATTTGCAGATGGTTCTCCCCCTTCTTCTTGTTTTCCTGCTCTATCTTTTGCTTGGCAAGCAGCTGTGAAGATTGCATCTGCTATCAGTTGGAAATCAAAGACATGCTGATGCCTGTTGTGTGGAGAGAGGTGAAGTGACAGGAGCTTTCTTGTTAAATAAGCTGCAGCACTTGCAAGAGTGTTGTGGCCCTTTCAATCTGCTAATCAGTGGAGATGCCAAGCAGTGGACCCAGATTGATCAGATAATTTTAAAGTTTGGATAACTCCTTTAGGCCTCGGTCACATGGGCGTTTTTAGGTCCAATTTGCAGACGCGCTTGCGATCTGCTGATTTATAGACCCAACGCAAAGCAATGGGATCGGTCACATGTCCGTTTTTGATGCGGATGTGCCGATAATTTTAGGACACACCAATTCGCAGAACGCATGTAACTGCGTTCGGCGCAAATCGGTGCTTGTATATGCGCTCAATGGGGCCGGCGGCAGCAGCGCCTACCCCATTGAGAACATATACTAATGAATTTATGAATGTGTGAGTGAGAGCTGCCTCTGATTGGTGAGGGCTGTGACCAATCAGAGGCAGCCCATTCAGCAGGCGGGGATTTTAAATCCCCACCTGCTGAATACTACAGAGAGCAGTTCAGGAGAACTGCCGGGCGGACACGGCTGAACTCCGGCTGCAGGAAAAAGGTGAGTATACTTTTTTTTTTAATTCATCCAGCGCTTGCCGGCAGCCCATTGCTTTCAATGGAGCCGGCTGTTTTGCCGGCTCAATTGAATTCAATGGGCGAACATTGTTCTCCTCTGCCACAGCTGTGCCACAGCTGTGGCATAGGATAGCATGCAGCGCTGGGCCGTTTCACTGAAAACGCTGCTAAGTGCAGATTTTTCAGCAAGTCGTTGGCCCCGGTCACGTGATTTGCGGATGCGCATCCGTTATGCGATCCGCAAATCGCGGGAAAAAAACGCCTGTGTGACTTAGGCCTCAACCATTGGAACACCCGTATGTATTTTTTATAGTGGTCCTGAAGAAGCTCTATACCTAGGGAGGTAAATAAGTGGCTCCAGAATTGCTGTAAGCAAGAGGGCGTTGGGGTTTGGGTTGCTGGAGAACTGGGCTAACTTGGCTGTCGGCTACAGGCTCTACCGTTCCTGGTGCATCTTATCTCCACCAGAACTGAGGGTGCAGACATGAGTATGTCATGATGGAGTAAAACTGAACACCCCCAACTGATGATTAGCTACCTGGACGCTGGGTGAAGACTGCAGATGACAGCATGCATGGGATGGGGAAACGGAGAGTGGCCCCAGCTTCAGCGTCAGCAGTGGCCGTGAGAATTGCAGGGCCAGTTTCGGTGTCTGCGGTGGATGGGAGGAGATATTGGCCGCTAGCGGGGAGAGTGACAGCGGCCAACGGGAGGGCAGCCTAAATGCATCCAGGTGAGAGCGGGGCTGCATTTAGTGCAGGAGCAGCACAAGCTCAGTGATTCTACTGAAGATAGGAGCCATGGGAGAAGACTGACAGGTGCTAGGGGAGAAGGGAGAGCGACATGGAAAAAACCTGGAGGCTGGAGGGGAGATGATGTTACACAGGCAGGTGGGGTGACAGCAGTGTTTCGGGGAGAGATTGACAGCGGGGCCACAAGAGGATATGGAGCATGGCAGCAGAAGCATTACAGGGGCACTAGGAGCGCAGTTGGAAGCCCAGAGGAGAGCATACATGCCTGAACGCCAGGTGGAGGTGTGGCCTTGTGTCTGGGGAGCAGCCAATCCACATTAGTGGCTGTCACCTGCCCCTCCCCTATAAGTCAACCCACACAACCCATGTCTCCACCCATTCTTCAGGTGGAGACAAGATGCACCAGTACTGGCTCTACCATAGGGATGGGCTGCATCTCAATCAGGAGGGTACAGCTGTGCTTGGGGAGAAGGTAGCTAGAAGGTTTTTGGAGTGTTTAAACAATGGACTGGGCAGGGGAACCAAAGAGATAGGGGGGAAGACAGTGTAGACTGTGACCTGGGACCAAGCAATGGGAATGGGGGTTGAGCAGGGGGTGGGGTTAGTACAGTTTGAAGTGACAGAGCAGCTAGTAGAACCATAAGCAGCATAATGAATACAAATAATAACAACTGGATAAATTGTATGGCTATGAATGCAAGAAGTCTGCTCAGTAAAGTGGGTGGGCTTCAAGCGAAAATGTCTGAAGAAAACTATGATATAGTAGGAATAGTAAAATATGGCTTGATGATAAGTGTGATTGGACGGTGAATTTACAGGGTTACCATCTCTTCAGAAGAGACGTGGGGAACCAGAAATGGGGAGAGGTATGTCTGTATGTTAAATCCTACCTAATGCCAAGGCTACGAGAAGATATAGGTGAAGGAGATGAACAAGTGGAATCTCTGTGGGTAGAAATACAGGGAGGGAAAACTAACAAAATGCTGATAGGGGTTTTCTATAGGCTACCAAAAGTAGCAGAAGAAACTGAAAATTTATTCCTAAGACAAATAGAAAAGGTTTCAAACCGCTATGAAGTAATTACTATAGCGGACTTTAATTATCCAGATATAGTATGGGTAGGTGAAACCTGTGAATCTCACAAGGAGGTTAAGTTGTTCTTGAGAACAATTAAAAATAACTACCTTACCTAACTTGTGTGGGAGCCAACTAGAGAGAGAGCCATCCTGGACTTATTATTAACCAACAAACCAGACAGAATCATGGAGATGCAGTTTGAGGGATACTTGGGAAATAGTGACCACAATATAATCAATTTCCAGTTGTCATTCAATAAGAAGCCTTATTAGGGAGCGACAAAAAGAAAACAGATCTTTAGTGAGCTCAGAATTACTCTTGGCAACATTAAATGGGACAATGTCCTAAAAAATAACAGTACAGGCGACAAATGGGGAAGTTTAAAAACATCCTAATAACCTCATGCGAGCATTTCATACTCTTCAAAAATAAAAGAACTACAAGTAAAAGGAAACCAATGTGGCTCACCAAGACTGTAAGGGGGCCAATAAGTGAAAAAAGAAAGCATTTAAATTATTAAAACAAAAAGGCAGTGAAGAAGCGCTAAAAACATACAGGAAAAAAAAACAAATTATGTAAGGAAAAGATCAAAACTGCCAAGGAGGAGGCAGAGAGACTGAATGCCAAAGAGAACAAAAATAACCCTAAATTATGTTTCAATTATATAAATGGGGAAGGGAACTGCAATGACAGTACTGGCCCTTTAACAAATAATACAGGAGAAACCATAGAAGATGATGACGGGAAGGCGAATCTATTAAGGGGCTGGCTATTCTCTAGCCTGGTCTTATAAGACACCTTGGTCCTTTACTTAGGTGGCGCATCATAACATGTCTGGTGCAAAAATTTGAATCCAAAAATGTCCAACAAGTGAAAAACTAATGCAGAAGTAAGGCAATTTAATGGAAGATGGGAACGCAAATATATGTGTGCGCTTCAAGGAGAAGAAACGGTATGCCTTTTGTTTAGAGGCAGTGTTGGTGGTAAAGGAGTGCAATATGCATCGTCATCTTGAGGCTCAACACGGAACTAAGTTTGCTAAATATAGCTTCCAAGAAAGACAACAACTTGTCCAAGAATTAAAAGGCAGATTATGTTCACAAAAACTACTGCCAAAAATGATGCAGTGAAAGCTAGCTTTATTCTGGCTGAAGAAATTGCTTGAGTTTACGATTGCTTTTCGGAGGGTGCATTCTTGAAGCAGTGCATGCTAAGGGCTCAGTCACACGGGCGTTTTTTTGGCCGATTTGCAGATGCGCTTGCGATCTGCAGATAAATATACCCAATGCTTTGTAATAGGATCGGTCACATGGCCGTTTTTTATGCGGATGTGCCGAGAAGTATATAACACAACAATTCGCAGAATGCATGTAACTGCGTTTTGTGCAAATCGTTGTTCTTGTATATTCACTCAATGGGGCCGACCCCATTGAGAACATATACTAAAGAATGTTCTCCTCTGCCACAGCTGTGACAGAGAAGAACGATGTTCTCCCATTGAATTCAATGGAACCGGCAATACAGCCGGCTCCATTGAAAGCAATGGGCTGCCAGCAAGCGCTGTATTATTTTTCGGGGAAGGGCTTTAAATATAAGCCCTTCCCCGAAAACCATCCAAAAAAGTGTAAAAAATAAAAATATATATATACTCACCTTTTTGCAGCTGCCGGAGATCAGCCACGTCCAGCCGTCTTCTCTCCTGAACTGCTTTCTGTAGTATTCAGCAGGCGGGGATTTTAAATCCCCGGCTGCTGAATGGGCTGCCTCTGATTGGTCACAGCCCTCAGCCAATCAGAGGCAGCTCTCACTCACCCATTCATGAATTCATGTATTGCCGGCTCCATTGAATTTAATGGGCGAACATCGTTCTCCTCTGCCACAGCGGTGGCAGAGGATATTGGGCACACCCGTGTGACCAAGGCCTTTGGGCTGATAAATGCTGCTAGCAGCGTTTTTTTCAGCCGTGCCGCTGGCTTCGGTCATTCAATTTTTTGTGTGCATCAGTTTTGCAGTCAAAAAAATCGCATGAAAAAACGCCCATGTGACTGAGCCCTAAAGGTGTTCGAGCAGGCGTGCCCCAATCAGATGCAGAGTTTTAAAAATGTCAGTTTGTCAAGAAACACCATTGCAAACAGAGTTGATGAACTAGCAGAAAATTTGACAACACAGCTGTCTGAAGAGGGATGCAGTTATCTGGCTTTTACATTAGCTGTTGATGAATTCTGCGCATCTATCCATTTTTATAAGCGGTGTGAAGGCGGACTACTGATGAGCTCTTGGATGTGAATGCCATGCTTGGGGCGACAACCAGGAAGGACGTTTTTAAGGTGGTGGAAAAGTGCATAAGTAAATATAAGTTACCCAGGGAAAAGTTGGTGTGGCTAACTTCTGATGGTGCACCTCCAAGGGTGGAGAAAAAGACCTATCTCCTTACTGAATATTATTTGATTTCCCTTCATTCGTATTTGAAAGCTATCTAGTGCATTGAAGAGGTATAGTGAGGGCTATGGAGCAAGTGCTCTGGTCCTGGGTTCTAGTGGAGTGAAAGTTACTCTGCCTTGGCCAGGATATTAAGATAATGCAGAAAACGACGTGTTTCCTTGAAAATTAGACACTGTCTTATATTATTTTTTGCCCTTAAAAGGGCACAGTGTCTTTTTTTCAGGGGGGGAGCCTTATACTCACCTGGTCCGCGGCGTCCCGATGCTTCCCGATTGTGTCCGGCGGCGGCGCAGCGTCCTCCTTGTCTCACAGCTGATTTCTGCTGGTGACGGGGCTTTGAATACCCCGCCTCGAGCAAAGCGAGCGCTGTGATTGGCTCATCGAGTGCCGGCAGCCAATCACAGCCGGCGCTCTGTGATGTCATTTATCCTCCCCCCACTCCCCATCACACAATGCCCCTCATTCTCCTCCCACATCTCCCCATTATACAGAACACCCCTTGTTTCCTCCCACCACTCTCCATCACACAGAACACGCCTCGTCTCCCCCCCCCACTCCGCATCACACAGGACACCCCTTATTCCCCTCTTCACACTCCCCATCATACCAAACACTCCTTGTCCCCCCCATTACACAGGACCTTCTGCTCACTGTCCGCAGAGATACTTTTACGAAGGTTTCTGCGTGAGCTGGCTGCTACTCCTGCACACCAGCGCTTCCTCCCTCCGCTCAGTCTCCTCCCCTGTCTTGTTCTCTTGCACTGAGATCATCAGAGGGGAGAAGTCTGAGTGGAGGTCCAGGAGGAAGCGCTGGTGTGCAGGAGAAGCTTCCACCCTGCGCAGAGACCTAATTGAAGTTAATTCTGCGGTCAGCGAGCAGGTGGAAAGGAAGCCGTCTGGCTGCCTCTGACTTAGGTGCCAGCTCGTAATCGCGACCCCGGGGTCCTGGCGGAATACGGAACACAGGGTCCCAAAGCGTAGTTTTCAAATCAGTTGTTAATACCCGCATAGTTTTGTGGTTAAAACTTCTGCTTGCCTGCGAAATTACTTGATTGTTAAGGATTTTTACCTCAGATTTCACTTTTTGCATAGCATAGGGTAAAATTCACTTCAAATCTGATACTAAATCTTCATTAACACAGGTAGGTTTTACCATGCAGGTTCACTGCTAATACTTTGTGTAAATGATCCACCGCACAAGGGCATTCATGCCATAAAGGCCGACTATGTTGATGCTATGGGGCCCATGGGGAGAGGGACCCAGTGAAGTTTAGTTTTACCTCCTTTTCTATTGGGTTACTGGAACCATTGCAGGACTTGCCCCTCCAGAGGAACGGAACTGCCCAAAAACTAGATATTGGGAAATGACTATGGGGTCAAAATCCAGCACTTTAATAAGCAACCCATTTTTATTTTTGCTCTGGGGCCATATCTCTTCTATGTATCCCACTGCGGCATCTGGATTGACCCTTATAAAATCATCCTCCAATCTTGTAATTCTCATAATGTACAAGGTAAACAACTACAGGGCCGTGTCAGGGTTAGAGGTTAAGGTGGGTAAATTCAGTTTGCATCGTCATTGAAATCTCCAGCTGGTATAATGGGCAGTTGTGCATCGACTATCATGTTTTCACTGATCTTCTTTAATCTCAGAGTAACAGCCACCTTAGGGCTTCTTTCACCTGAGCGCATATTGGCCGGCGTTTTCATGGCCAGTCAATATATGCTTCCATCTGGAGCGTAGAAGCTCGTGAATGGGCGCACAAATCTAACGTTTGTGCGCCCATTCACACAGCATGGGGCACGGTGCATATGCACTAAGCTCACCATGCCGTCGCCCATTTACCCTTCCTCTAATGGCAGGATCACCTCTCGTCTCCTCCCCGCTCATTCTTTGCAATGAGAGGGGGTGGGGCAGGGGTGAAGCTAAGCGGCGACCCGCCCCGCCTCCGCCCATTGATGGCTATGAACAAGGGGCGGGAAGAGGATGGTAGCTTAGCTCCGCCCATGCCCCACCCTTGCCCATAGCCATCAATGGGAGGAGGTGGACAGAACGGCGCTTAGCTCTGCCCCCGCCCAGCCCTCTTCCATTGTACAGAACGAGCGGGGAGGAGACAAGAGGTGAGCCTACACATGGGGAGGAGAGCAGATGGAAGGAGTTTAGCAGTCATGCTGCCAAACTCCCTCCCACCTACGGCCACTGCTATGAGCTCCCATAGGAGCCCATGCAGCGGCCGACGTATTCCAGCCCAAAAGATAGTTCCAAGACTATCTTTTGGGCCAGACATAAAAACGCCCGGCGCTATATAGGCCTTGCCGGGCGCTTTTGTGTCTCAGTAATACGCCCATGTGATCTGATGCGATCATAGCGCATATTGGCCGGCTGTGAAAAAGGCCAGCCAATATGTGCTCGTGTGAAAAAAGCCTAAGTTTGAGATGCCTTAATGGGGTTTTCTCACAACTTCAGACAGGCATCACATGAGCTTGTTCATTTGTGCTAAATCGCACTGATTTATATGGCTATTCAGTCTACTCAGTACCAAATGTGCTCTTTTTTCAGTGGAGTTACACAGTGTTTTACACATCTCCTAGTTCATTGCTCATGCATTTGCACACTCCCCATTGACTTCTATGGACTTCTTAGAGTGCAAATGTGTAGGAAAAAAGAGCATAGTAAGGTTCTTTTTGTGCAACCGAAATATGTAGAAAAAATACAGGCATGTGAACGGATCCACCAAAATGAATTGGTTCTATTCTCTATGTATTGCACATATATATTTTGTATATGCATAAGCCTGTGTGGTGCAGGCCTTAAATTGCTTTACAACCACTTAGTTCTCCCTGGTTGTTGACTAGGACATGTGATCCTTAAGGTCCCCAAACACAGTGGACTACAGTCATCCAAACCTGCTCATTTTTGGTGGGATCACCTGTATATTGGGGCCCTTTGATCTTCTCCCAACAGATGATGTTGAGGACTGTAGGATCTGGTATGTTGAATGTTAAAGCCTGATGCTTTTGTCCCCTTGGAGATACGTTGTCACCAGAACTGCCTTCAGGGGCCAAACCGAGCATTCATGTGTAAGAGGAGCAGAATGGCAAAAGAGGAAGAGCCAAACCAACTCTATAGCTATATGGTAAGCCAGGGTCCGCCACTGAATCCAGCAACCAGCAATGGCTATTATGTGATACACGCAGCATTTTACACATATGGCCATGGGAACGAACCCTTACAGGCGTTATTCCAGGATTGAAAGCTATCCTCTGTCCTCAGGATAGGGGATACATTTCAAATCACTAGGAATATGACTGCTGTAACACCCCCAATTCTGAGAACCATCTGCTTCGTCCAGGAATGAACAGAACGGCAGTTATTAATGCACGCTGTTGCTTCATTAATTTCGATGGAACCGCTGGAGATAGCAGAGTTCAAGCGCTCAGCTATCCCTCTGTCAGTCCTGTTGAAATTAGTGAACTTGTAATGTTCATGCTCAACCATCACTTCGTTCATTTTATCAGGGTAATAAAAATATATTCTAAATACAGCACCAATCAGGCCCACCCCACTTGCCCCGTTGCCGGCGGTAAAGAAAAAAACACCACACAGGGAGGTCTGGTATCATTCCTCACACGGGACATGGCTGCACTGTGCCAACGTCGACGTGCTTTATTACAGATTACATGAGATCTTATACCCTTTGTCCCATCCCCAAGGGGGTGATGGGCTCATAACCATATATGGAAATCCGGATTTGCGGACTGAGACAGTGAAAATCATATAACAGTCATTATCTTGATACTGGCGCCTCTGGCTTGTACAGAAAATCACGTATTCAATTAACTCCAGTGCAAAGAATCACCCACTCAATTCTAAGAAGTCCGGATTTCCGGCCTGGGACAGTGAAAATTATGTACATGGTTGAACATCTTGATACGGCACTTCTGGGAAAACGGCCAAGTACATGCGTCCTTGTGTCTGGTTCCGTGGTTTTCTCTGAATTTCTAGAACATCTCTCTCAGCCTTGCAAAGCCTCTTGGAATATCTGATGTAAGGCGACATATAAGTTTTTTTCATTTGGAATTGAATAAAACTTGCATATAGGTATAAAACATAAAAAAAAACATATGGCAATATATATATATACCCTCACAAACCCCCCTAAAAAACTTAATATGGAGATCAAGCATCAGACCTTGCACTCTTCCTCGGTCGTCTCTCCCTTGCGTCAGGGTTTCTCCACTGCCCGTAAGTCCCTACTCCTAAAAGGGAGGGATCCCTACCTCACCTCAGAAGGAGGCCATGGATTCCCTGGGCTTATTTCCGGGCATCCGTACCCTCTATCTGTACAAGTTAACACCCCGCAGGGTGCGCCCTCGCCGGAACCTAAGGTCTTCTGCACTTTCCCTAGGCAAATGGGACGTCCACTGACAGTCCATCTTATGAGACCGAGGCAGGCGCAGTACTAGTCCATCTCTCCATTCTTCTGGTAACGTATCTGGTTGGCATTATCGGAACTGGCTCTTCATCTTTTTCAAACAAGGGAAACATTGGTGTCACATTGTCCAGTCCCTTACTCATACTCTTTTTGATCAAAGGGAAAATACACAAACAGGAAATTACATACCCCACCTCTTTCTGCTAAAATCATATCCAGGGCCACTCTATTTTGGAACGCCATGGATGCAGTGGGCCCTAACTGGTCAGCTAACCCTTGTAAAGCATCTCTGGTGTAGTTTACAAACCTCTGCTAATTGTAATAGATATAATTCATCCAATCTACATTATTATTAACAGTGACAATAGCAAATAAGGACTCAAAACCTGCTTTAACCTGATCTCTAGAATTAAATTCATCTGGCACCCCCCTTGGCACTCCTATTGCATCTATGTATGCATGTGGATTAAAGCTACCACCTGGAGCGTCAACTTCTCTCTTAGCACGATGCGGTGTTGGATTCTCACCCTCAGTGTACTCTTCATATTGCACATTTAATTGTATTAATTTGTTCTGAAACAGGGAGCTAGTGTACAGTAGTCAAAGGTGTGTGTTAGAGGAATTGGACCACATTATAGCATGTAAAGGATATGCAGGATCATTAGTTTTTTCAGTGCGAAGTGTGGATCTCAGAGGGTTTTCCTTCGAGCTTGACTGCAGTTGGGTGAACAACATCTGGTAGGGACATTCAAACCGGGTTTGTCTCTCAAACTTTTCCACATAGACGCTGTCACCTGGTTTTAGATTGTGACACTCATCTGTAGGACCTGGGAGAAAGCAGAGACTACAGAATACATTATTGACAATTCCTTGGGGAGGCCTATGACAAAATTAGCAAGAAAATCCTTCCCCAAACTCTGATACTGTGGCCTGTACCCTCCTGGAAAAAAAAGAAAAACTAATGAAAGACACTCAATTCAAAATTTTACCATTTTCTTCATTGCCTTTTGTATCTACTTTCCCCCTACTCCGCGGATGGTAGGGTGTGTGAAAAGCCTAGAATATACCCAAAACAGACATGATGTGTTGCATTATTTCACCTGTGAAGTGTGTACCTTTATTTGAGTCAATCACTTCCGGTACCCCGTATGTGCGGATTACCTCATTCATGAGCTTCTGTGCGATTACCTGCTTATTTACTTTGGTAACAGGGTAGGCCTCCAAGCTGAAAAGAAATCAACAACAAGCACATATTCATGCTTCCCAACAATTGGGAGCTGAGTGTAGCCAATTTGCAATCCCTGAAATGGGTAGAGTGGTCTAGGCAAGTGTGATGTGGCAAATTTTACTTCTGCCCTGTTGCTTTACGGCAAAGATCATGCAAAATTGGACAAATGATGCAGCAGCTACAGAAAACCAAGGAGCCACCCGTCCTTGTTCAAGCATCGACATCATTACTGCTTTGAGAGGTGCGTCTTTTCGTGCGTCAGCTGGGCCATTATGAGGCACAGGGACTATGGTAAGCAAATTCTGTTGACTGTTTACCATACGCCGTCCCTTTTTAGTCCATTTGTCTTTTTCTTCCTTGCTGGCTTGTAACTGTAAAGTCTTTAGCATATCAAAGTCCAATGTTCAAATCAAAGTCCAAGTTTTTTATCAAAGTCCAAGTTTTTTATCAAAGTCCAAGTTTTTTATCAAAGTCCAAGTTTTTTATCAAAGTCCAAGTTTTTTTTATCAAAGTCCAAGTTTTTATCAAATTCTTCTTTTCTTCTTTCTTCCACGGCTTGAGGGCCACTGCCTTTGCTATGTGGCCTGTGATGGCGTTGCCTCTTGCTTCTCCGGTGTAGGAATTGGTGTGAGCTTTCCACTTTGTCAGGTAGAAGTAGGGCCTCCATGAGAATCTGCACCATTGCATCATTCTTAATTGGCTGTCCTGCTGTGGTAAAAAACTGTCTGGCCTTCCATGTTGGTCCATAATCATGAGCTATGCCAAATGCATACCGGGAGTCAGTGTAAATGTTTGCCGTCTTACCTTCCTCCACTCTACACGCCTCCGTGAGTGCTTTTAATTCCGCTTCTTGTACTGCGACATGCGGAGACATTCTGCTTTTTAGGACATCTTGTTGTGTAACCACCGTATATCCAGTGTGGAGTCGTCAATCACCCTGGGTACCATCTATAAAAAACAACTCAAAATATGCATTATTAACAAGGGCTTTCAGTAACTTTTTTAAACTTAAATTTTCTTGTTGCATCACTGCTAGACAATCAGACTGGTATTCTATTTCAAAAAGATCAGAACCTTGTTGCAAAAAAAATTAAAAAATTAAAAATGGCTTGCAAAAAATTTAAAAATGGCTGAATTTAAAAATGGCTGACTTGCAATACCTAGATCACCTATGCCTTCTCCTCCCCCCCTTTAAACCAGGGTACTCAATTGGAACAATAGTAGCCGGGTTTAAGTTAGTACAACATTGTAAAAAGATTTGATGGATGCAGATAAGGCCTGTAAGATGTTAGCACCAATAACAGAAACATGAGTTACATCAGGGAAGAATAATCTACAAAACATCTATTCATATTTGAAATGTGATATCCCTTTAAGTGAATTCATTATTAGTCTGATCCTGCCTGCAATATCTTTATCAAATTTCAGACAGTAGAAAAAAAACTTTTACTAGCTGCTCAAAATCCTCACCCCCTCCCTTGGACAAGAAGGATGAAACATTACGTACTATTACATCATCTAGCTCCACCCCTTCGATATTGGCACCGTGCGTCCGTCTTCCCAACTTAATTTCAGCGTAACAGTCCAAGCATCCACATCTCAACCAAGCAAAGTCCCATGCATGGGGAGGACTTTTATCCCCAGTCAATTATCCACATCACACATTCCACCACAGCTTGAACACGGGTCACTAACTCTCATCCATCCATGCTCTCAAGTTTGCTCCGTCACCCCCCTTGAAGGTGTACCAGTACATACAGATGCACAGACAAAAAAAGTTTGACAAACATACATACATCAGTTGAAAAACATTGAGGTGAGTGCTATTATCTTATAAATTACATGATTCTATTGAGATGAGATTGTGAATGAGCGCTATCTTTGACAAATTATGTGAAAAAAAGTTTGCTGATACATTCTATATTTCTTATCTACTGAAGCTATTATATGCTGTATTAAACACTGAAGTGTTTTAGAATCTCTGGGTATTTTTCAGCCCCCCTTGTGACCCTGACTGTTATCTCTCCGCGAATATGAAACACAGACTGAATAAGTTTTAGCTTAAACTATTGCCTGCATTTTGAAATCATAATTAACACATATCCTGGGACCTTGCAACATTCATTTTCAACCCCTGTATAAGTAAGAATATACATTAGAAATTACTATATTTCCCTGCCTACTAAGACAGTATAACTAATTAAATTCATTTCAAGCCTCCATTCCATTTACGCAAGCAGAGATATTATCCAGGGTTATTATTGCATTCTTTCTCTCGCTTCGTTATCTCTTGACCTTGAAGACTAAACAGACTGAACACAAGCTCGCAGCTACATGTCAACAAACTCTTCTCCCCTAAAAGCAAGCTCAGTGTACTATTTGCACATACAGTATATATATATACACATATATATCCACCTAGTATGGATTATACATATTATCTATTATCTATCTTGTATTATACACATTTTCATCTCTTTCTTTGCCAACAAATCACATGCATTGTAACTTACTTATCGACTTGCTTGCTCCTCATACTTCTCTCCCCTACCTAACTGCCAATATAACCTTCAATAGACACTCTCCTGACGCCCTCTTGACCACTTACTGTACTTTTCAACATTTCACTTACGGATACTTTCTTAAACAAATAATGTGTACATACAACTTTCTCTGACTGTCTCTCTGCTTCTAGCAAACCTTGATCTTCCAAGGCACCTCTGGGTCCTAAAGACCTCCTCCCAGACACCATTTTGTAATCTGCCATGCGGGTCGGTGTCACACATTTTCATTAGAGTTTTGTTACATTTTACAGATTCATCCACACGGCGGCAGCCCTTGAGGGGCTCTATCTTCTTTAATAAGATCTTATGCATATTACAACAACAACAATAATAATAATAATAATAACACGCTCCATAGAATGCATCCCTCTTAATTTTCAAATTGTCAGGCCCTTATATACCGGCAGAACAACCGAGGGTCCCTTCTCCTTATGGAACCAGTCCCATAAAAATGCATCTCTCTGAAATCAAATCGCTAGCCCCATATATAAGGCAAACCGACCGAGAGTCCCTTCTCTTGTGAGACTAAATGAAAAGAAAGAGAGAAAAAAAAACTTCTGCAGATACACCAATCTCCACTATTATTAAAACGTTGCAGACTTCAACAACAAATAGACTACAGACTAGTTTCTGGGTGACCGATTGGTGCGCATATCACGGTCAGTGGTCCATGACGGCAAACCCGGAGCCCACACGAGATACCGTGTAGAACTCTTACCCAAGCGTCCGGTCACAAACCACAGATAGTCAGTCCTGCTGCAAGACTCTCAGCGTAAAACACAACATAAATATATGTTTGTCTTACCTGGAGTTCTTGTGAGTTGATCAGGCTCGGTTTGCAGCAGGACGGCTTCTCAGTAGCGTGGATCCGGGTGAATTGCGCCGTAAGCTCCGGTTTTGTCGCCGCACGTTCGGGCGCCATTTATCAGGGTAATAAAAATATATTCTAAATACAGCACCAATCAGGCCCACCCCACTTGCCCCGTTGCCGGCGGTAAAGAAAAAAACACCACACAGGGAGGTCTGGTATCATTCCTCACACGGGACATGGCTGCGCTGTGCCAACGTCGACGTGCTTTATTACAGATTACATGAGATCTTATACCCTTTGTCCCATCCCCAAGGGGGTGATGGGCTCATAACCATATATGGGAAGTCCGGATTTGCGGACTGAGACAGTGAAAATCATATAACAGTCATTATCTTGATACTGGCGCCTCTGGCTTGTACAGAAAATCACGTATTCAATTAACTCCAGTGCAAAGAATCACCCACTCAATTCTAAGAAGTCCGGATTTCCGGCCTGGGACAGTGAAAATTATGTACATGGTTGAACATCTTGATACGGCACTTCTGGGAAAACGGCCAAGTACATGCGTCCTTGTGTCTGGTTCTGTGGTTTTCTCTGAATTTCTAGAACATCTCTCTCAGCCTTGCAAAGCCTCTTGGAATATCTGATGTAAGGCGACATATAAGTTTTTTTCATTTGGAATTGAATAAAACTTGCATATAGGTATAAAACATAAAAAAAAACATATGGCAATATATATATATATATATATACCCTCACAATTTGGAGACCTTTGGGACCTGCGTTCTCAGAATTGATGGTACAGATCCAACTACTTAGACCCCCAATCTGAAAGTCATTCTCAGTCCTGTGAATGGGGATAACGCTTAAACTTGCACAACCTCTTTAAGATGGTCATACACATGATTAATGGTGGTTAAATCCACTGATAATATAATCTGTACGTGGGCTCCCAACTTTCCCCCCTTATCTGCTGTCCGGAGAAAGGGTCGGTTGGTGGATTTCAACATGCCTAATCCTTTTGTTCTCAAGGGAAATAAGCTGCTACCAGACATGCCTGACACAGCAGTTTACTACCTCTACCTATTGATGAAACATAAACACTTAGCAAAGCCGAGCATACATATGTATGCAAAGTTGGGAGTAATAGCTGTTGGCCAAATAAATATTTGGTTGACCAGTAGTATTGAGCGAACTTTTGAGAAGTTCGATTGGGCCGGTTTGCCAAATTCCAGCAAAAAGTTAGTTTCAGTCCAAATTAGTTTGAACTTCAGCAATAATCTGTCAATTAGTCTTCAGCCCCTATTTTTCTTCTTCTGCTAATTTATGACCAGCCCCCAATTTCCTTGCCAACTGACTAGACCATTTTGCTTGCCAACCGACTAGACCATCAGGATGATTCCTTGCAATCATAACTTGTCTTTACACAATTTGAAACTTAGACAACTTTGACTTCTCAATTTCCCAACCACCTGGCTTTATTTTTCAAACTTGCACGCAATGTCCGCATCCATGCCACAGTTAGTACTAATGCCACCCATACTTAGAAGTGTGATAGCATTTATGGTAACGTTGTTTGTGTTTGTCCCTCCCTTCAGATTTTATCCATGATTTGGCTCTTATGATCAGCACGACACATCGGAGAGTCAGTACAGCTTGAACAGAAGAAGAGAACACCAGCTCCAACTGCAGTACAGAGAGTGAACCTGATATGACAAAGCAAGAACGGCTTACCACTGTCGCCAGTCTCTCCTCCGCAACCTCTATAACCTAATAAGTCTGGAGGTTAAGGACATCACAGAGTGACTTCTTTGGGGACATTCTCTATGAGTACAAGAGTTCTTTAAGGGGCTTTACGAGTAATAAGGCATTGGTGGCAGTGGGGGTTACGGGTGGAGTCATGTGGTTGTTTAGAAGGCTCTATCAGGAACGCCATCAGTTGTGTTCTGTAAGTGTACCGGGGCTTCCCTATGGGCGGCTTGATTTGCTGATCTTCTGTTCAGGTTCCCCACGCGTATTCCGCAATTCAAACCCACCCACGGACATTGGGCATTAGCCATCTTTCCCACGAGTTTTCACGGTCGGCTGATATATGCTGTGATCTGGTGCATTCTATTCCAATGCATCAGATCACATGACTGTATTCCCATGACGTAAAAGAGATGGCCGGCAAAATTTAGCGCTGGGCATTTTCATGTCAGGCCCAAAAGATAGTCCTGGAACCATCCTTTGGGTCCGAATACATTAACCACTCCATTAGCTCCTAAGGGAGCCAATGACAGCAGCCGGAGAAGAGAGTTGGGAGGAAGTTTAGCAGCGTGACTGCTAAACTCCCTCCCTTTCTCTCCTCCCCTCCGGCTGATTGCAATGGGAGGGGGCAGGATGGGGGCAGAACTAAGCTACAGCCCCCTTCCCATCCCTTGTTCACAGCCAGCAATGGGAGGAGGTGGGATGGGGTAACACTTAGCTCTACCCCCTTCTATTGCAATTATACGGCAGGAAGCAGAAATTTAGTTGAGCTGGTAAGGGGGAGGGAAGAGCGACGGCATGGCAGCCGCGGTGTATATGCGCCGGGGCCAATGCCATCTGAACAGACGCACGAACCTTAGATTTGTGCGCTCGTTCATGAGCTTTTACGCCCCAGATGGTAGCGTATATCAGCTGGCCGGGAAAACAGCGGCCGATATATATGCTCGTAGGAATGAAGTCTCAGTCTCAGAAAAACGATTTAAATTGCTGCCAAAGGTCCAGTGAACAAGGCTTAATAAGTTCATGATCTTACAGGTAATAATTCCCTGAAGGGTTCAGGACTATTCAGCACTGAAGTTGTTGAAGGTGATCTTTATCATTGTAAAAAGTGCTATCTGGACCCTACTGAAATATTTTAAAACCTTTGTCCACCAACCCTTTTAGTACCGGAGAAGATTATGGCCTCATTTACAGCCCATTGTATTAGCTGAAATGATGTCATATAGTGGGAGGAGCTGAGAGGACGCAGTTTGTCATACTGAAGAAATCAGGATGTCCCTGACACAATGACGCTTCCAGGCTTCTCTCCTGAATACGGATTTATATGGACTTATATTATTCATACTGGTCATATATACATTATCAGCCCCCCTCCAAATATCTACTAGCTGATATACCTGGCCTCACCCGAGTTAATTCGGTACAGGTGTTTACCTGTTATTTGCATAGCAAATTTTAGTCATGGTTAGTCCAGAGGAACCAATGAATAAAATATGTATACACATAGAGGTGAGGTAGATTCTCCTCAGTATATACACATAGAGGCAAGGTAGATTCTCATCAGTATATACACATAGAGGTGATGTAGATTCTCCTCAGTATATACACATAGAGGTGAGGTAGATTCTCCTCAGTATATGTACACACAGATCACTTAGATTCTCTTCAGTATATATACATACAAGTGAGGTAGATTCTCCTCAGTATACAGATCATTTCCTTAGGCTTTATGGTTTCTGAGAAAGGAACTATCTTATGTATTGCAGAATTTTGCACAGTTTTGCACATTTAGAATTGAATATTGAAGATGCGACCCCTTTACTTTTCCTATTTAGGATGTAAAGAATGGTCATGCCACATTTCAAGTTTGTGCAGTACAGATGTGTGTTATTAGTTACATTACAGGGGGTCACTTACTTTTACACTTAGAATTAAATAATCAAGTTGTGACCCCTTTACTTTTCCTATTTAGGACCTAAACAAAGGTCTTGCCAAATTTCAAGTTTGTGCAGTACAGATGTGTGTTATTAGTTAGATTACATAGGGGGTCACTTACTTTTGTGTTTAGAATTGAATTATCAAGTTGTAACTCCCTTAATTTCCTATTTAGGACCTAAACAAAGGTCTTGCCAAATTTCAAGTTTGTGCAGTACAGATGTGTGTTATTAGTTAGATTACATAGGGGGTCACTTACTTTTGCACTTAGCATTAAACAATCATTTGCAACCTCTTTACTTTCCCTATTTAGGACCTAAAGAATGCACATGCCAAATTTCATGTTTGTGCAATACAGATGGGTGTTATTAGTTACATTGCAGGGGGTCACTTACTTTTGCACTTAGAAATGAATAATTAAGCTGTGACCCCTTTATTTTTTTATTAATGACAAATAGAATGGTGACGCTAAATTTCACGTTAGTACGACACCAGGAAGTTACATAGCATAAGGGGTCACTTACTTTTGCACTTAGCATTGAATAATAATCAAGTTGAGAACCTTTCCCTTTTCCTGTTTGGTACCTAAATAATATTTGTGCCAAATTTCAAGTTTTTGCACAACACCGGGAAGTTACATAACATAGGGGGTCATTTACTTTTGCACTCAGCATTGAATAATCAAGTTGTTTGTGTGCAGACGACCTTAGTCAGTGAGTGAGTGAGTCAGTCTGTGAGTGAGTTAGTCTGTGAGTGAATCAGTCTGTGAGGGCTTTCGCCTTTATTATTGGCATATATGAGTGATGGTCGTGGATCTATCAGTGTTATAATCACTAGACATGACCACACAATTACAGTCTACTGACATAATGACATTGTTGCCCCTTTTACAAGGGGGGCTTGCAGGGAAATTAGAGACCATTTTAGCTATACATAATATGATTGGTTGCTCAGACTCATCTGGTTCCTAACAGCTGCAGCTTGTGATGTCACAGAATGTTGTGGCTGTTGGCCCCTCCCCCTTTCATTATCAATATTATGACATTACAGACATTATGACATCACAGAGGTTATATAAGGAGCTGCAGCGCCAACATTCTGTAGAGAGTTGCAGTTGGCGTTAGAGGTAAGTCCGCTATATGTGGAGCTCCTGTATTGTACTTCATTATCTCCTATCTTGGGTCCTCTTCTTTAGTTGTGATCACTTCTTTCCTTTCCCTCCTTTTCCAGTAAATCTATCTCTGTTGTAAATGTATAATGTGACATTATGTGGTGCGGGTACAAGTTGTTATATGGGTGTAGCAAGTGTTAGCATGTCACCCACCGCCAGAATGCTTGTAGGGAACGTGTTATCCATTATAAGCATCCCTAAGTCCTGGTGCTTCTAGTTTAGGTGACATGGAGACCTGGGAGCC
Source organism: Eleutherodactylus coqui (assembly GCF_035609145.1). Taxonomy (NCBI): domain Eukaryota; kingdom Metazoa; phylum Chordata; class Amphibia; order Anura; family Eleutherodactylidae; genus Eleutherodactylus; species Eleutherodactylus coqui. The sequence goes on along the minus strand of NC_089840.1, from coordinate 57,211,393 downwards.
TCTTTTACTTTCCACCCGCTTCCATGTTCCTGCGGTGTCCCCGTCACAGTCAGCACGCAGCAAGTTTACCTCTTTACAGAAGGCTGTGAGCGCATTCACACTTGGCAGATTTAGACTAGTTCTTCATGGGCAGTCGCGATTTTGCAATGAGAAAATCGTGGCAAAATCGCAACTTTCTTCCTGCGACCTGTGAACATCAGTGCTGCTTTTTCTCACAAAAACATCGCTGCCACTTGCGATTTTCTTCTACATTTTTTTCGCTTGATTTTGCTGCAGTTTTTAACACGAGAGTCAATAGGACTTTTTAATGTTAAAAACACATTGCGTCACATGAACATTGCAAGTTCGTTCTTTGTGATGTGATAAAAAAGAGGCTCCATAGGGAAACATGGGAGATAAAAGCAATGCAAAACGCAGACAAATCGCAATATCGTATGAGTGAAAACATCCCAAATGTGAAGAAAACCATTGAAAAACATTTTTTTTCATCATTCTGCACTTTTACTTTCTCTCGCATTGCGCGAAAATCGTGCAATTTTCTCGCCCATGTGACACGATCCTTAGGGATACTTCATACTGGAGATAAAATCGCACAATTTTTTGTACAATGCGAGAGTGAGTGAAAATGCAGAATTATGGAACCAATGATTTTCCTACGCATTTTCAACGTTTTCACTCATGCGATGTACAAGGTTTTGGAGGCTGGGGAAAGAATTTAGAGACTATTTTATGTCTATGAAATTTGATTTAGTTTCATCCCTAATTGCTGCCAAAAGTTGGCTCCTCCCGCACATAGTATGACATCATGTATATTATATAAGGAGCTGTAGAGCCAACATTGCATTGAGGGTTGTAGTTGGTGGGAGGTATGTCCACTGCATCTGGAGCACCTTTGTGCCTTTCTTTATTTTCTAGCATGTCCATAGCTTTCCTTGAGGTGGCGGTAGAGGTTGGGGATGGTTTTGTTATAGAATAATGGCTGACCCTCATACCAGATTCTCACTATCTTATTTACTTTTTAACAGTATTGAGAGAGAGATAGAGAGAGAACGAGCTTATTATTGAGAAAGATCTAAATCGGGCATATCCAGTTATGATGTAAGTATCTTTTTGTATGACCCTTGGGTGATATTTAGATAAATAGATGGACACCATGAAAAGAAGTGTAACGAGGTGCAACCAACTGATGGCATAAACCAGGATAATGCCAACAAATACAGAGTTCATAAGGATGAACCTGGTTTGCCCTCAAATATCACAAACGTATAACACATTTTATTAAAGTCATACTAAATTACCTTAAAAAAACAAGTATGTGTACGTGATCTGCAAGGATGGCTTCAGAACCAAATTGGTTCAGAGTGCTTCCACATGGATGAGCGGCCCAGAGAATGCCACTGAAAAATTCCCCAGACCATAACTCTGCTTCCACTGGCTTGTGTTCTCCCAGCAGTGGTTGCAGGGTGTTTGTTCTCTGATGTTTCTTATCTGACACGCCAACGTCCATCTATTCATCTATCATCATCAGAAGTGCTGCCTGTATCGGGAAAATGATGGCGGGCACTGATGTTCCTGAATTATACACCCTGTAGTAGGGTGCCAATGTCCTAGATTATCACCATCTTCTTTACTCTCTAATAGGACCCACGAGGAAGAAGCGGCAACATTTTACACCTTACCGGCCTTTTATAACATCTGTGCCGATGAGTTGCCGCAAAGATACCTCAAAACCTTCTTGGAAAAGCAGTAAGTATTTCAATGTAGGACCGCCATGATAGTGACGGTTACCACAATACCTGGTGCTATTCTTCACAGACATAACCCCACACTCATCATATAATCACATATCAGGGACAAGGGGCCATAGATAACACAATGATAAAAGCGGGAATGTAGAAGGAAATCACTGACTGACCACAGCAAGCTAATCATACAAAGTAGACCTTCATACAGTCACCAAAAAATAGCAACTGCAATCTGATTGGTTGTTACTGAAAATTCCTTGTTTATAATTCTTTCCTTTTCTTCTCCCACAGGTGGCTGGAGACCACCAAGAACAACAGCGTGGTGTATTACCAGTAAGTATCTCCTAGCATGACGACCCTATTGTTCTAGTGTTATAGGAATTGCTGTTTTTTTCTTTCTAAAGGCCCCTTTAGACACAACGATCTTGCTCAAAAGACATCTTTTGAGCGATAACCATTGTGTGCATTTACGCGGCAAGATGATCACTCAAAATTTGCTCAAACGGCAGTTTAGGTGATGGTTTTGAGCGTTCACTTTGCATAAGTGTGTAAATGAAGGCTCACAATATATGCAGAATACAAGTGGGACCGCTATCTTTTGCATACAGCTCTTGTCTTCTTGGAGCACTCAGCTGGTATATAGCTGTACGCTCCAAGTGAAGTATACAGAAGACAGCTGTAGTGCTGTCTTCCACATAATCCTGCTGCATTTACGGAGCGCTCAGCTAGTAGTATATAGCTGAGCACTCAGAGTGGGATATGCAAAACATAGCTGGACCGCTGTTTTCTGCATACTCCTGCTGTGTTCTCTAAGCGGGACACCAGCTAAAACAATAGTATCAGAGGTATCCCACTAAGAACTTAGTGCGCAGCACTGATAGGGCTCATCGTTCTCTCTCAGCATGCTAAAAGATATCAATGAACAACTTGTTAATGAAAAATGTACAAAGTCCGTGCACCCAACAATTCAGCTTAAAAGACGGCTTTGAGCGATTTTTGATCGAGAATTGTTGGGTTTAATGAGGCCTTAATTCTCCTCTTAATAAAAGGGCAGAAAGGAGTGACAGTTCACTAGTAACCCCCATCTACCCCAAAATAGGGTACTTAACTTATTTAAATTATCCCACTATAATAAACCCCAGATGGGACCTCTGATGGCAAAACTACAAAGTTATGGCTATCAGAACATGGAGATGCAAAAATATCAAAAGTCACTGCTTCCTTAAAGACTAAAATACACCAGTCCTGATTTTCTGTTTCTATGTATGGTTATATTATCTTCTGGCCCCATTAGCCACCAGAACTAAATGGATATATATGTTATGTGTTGTTCAACAGAGAAGAAGATGAAGAGGAGGATAATAAGATACTGTCCGGCCTCCAGGATTCCAGCATTATGGATACATCCGACAGCATCACTGTGTAAGTACTGAATCATCTCCAGTGAGCTTATTGTATAAATATATTATATATCATACAACACTATATATATAATATTTATGTATTGTTTAATAGCGAAGAGGACAAGGCAGAACCCGTAACCATCACTGCCTGTCCTAGTGACCCTCTCCTGGATGAATCTGCCAACATCGTTCTGTAAGTACCGCATCCTCTATGATGGGCTTATTGTACACACCATATATGACACAACATTACACATAGTTCATTGATAATGACTTGTATTATCCAGACTGACAGTAATATACAACATGGCGGTAAACACTGGATATCACATAGATGATTTGTCGGGTCGGTACACAGGACACATTCACGGGATGGCTGGATAGGAGTTATGTGAGTATATGGATTAGTATTGTGGTTGGGTTCCGCTCTTGTGCTGTACAGTACAAGGGATGGCGCCATTAGTTCAGTCATGGATATCCACACATTACAAGGGCGAAGATTTACTTAGAGTCTTTGGACAGTTTTCTGCTAGGAAGAAGATGGCTAATTTTATAACACACTAAATTTGGGCAAAAAAGGTGATGTTTTTATTTTTTCACCTCAATCACCACTTTTGGAGTAAAAAAATGAGACTAGCAAAGGGAAGTTCAACTGCCTGAGAGATTTACTATGATTTATGCCAATACCTGGCGTGACTTATGGAACAAATCTGCAGCAGCTGACAGCTGGCATAGACTCCACATTCTGGCACACAGATTGGCCAGAGATATGCCAAACTTAGTAAGAAATGATCGCCTCTTAATAGATTTGCCGCACTTTAGATTTAGACTTATACAGCGACGTACATTTCCCCAAATGTGTTTGTAACTAGTTCCATGTAGAACTATGTATCACAGACAAGATGGGTTGGGATGATTCTGATGGAGGGTTGTCCGTCTTGTGGTGATGGCGTGGGGTGCGAACGGCTCTGATAGACATCTACCCATCCATCATTTACCAAAGTGCTGCTTGTACAGGAAAATGATGGCGGGCGCTGATGTTCCTGAATTCTACACCCTGCAGTAGGGAGACGATGTCCTAGATTATCACCATCTTCTTTACTCTCCAATAGGACCCAGGAGAAGGAAGCGGCAACATTCTACACCTTACCGGCCTATTATAACATCTGTGCCGATGAGTTGCCGCAAAGAAACCTTAAAATCTTCTTGCAAAAGCAGTAAGTATTTCACTGTAGGACCCCCGTGATAGTGACTGTTACCACAATACCTGGTGCTATTCTTCATAAACATAACCCCACACTCATCATATAATCACACATCAGGGACAAGGAGCCATAGATAACACAATGATAAAAGCAGGAATGTAGAATAAAATATAACACAAATATCAGCAATCACCCACGAGCCCCTATTATCATGTTACTCTTCTTCATTGCTCTCTTGCAAGGGGGGAGAAGCCGATATCACTGACTGACCACAGCAAGCCAATCACACAAAGTAGACCTTCATACAGTCACCAAAAATGGCAGCTGCAATCTGATTGGTTGTTTCTGAAAGTTCCTTGTTTATAATTCTTACTTTTCTTCTCCCACAGGTGGCGGGAGACCACCAACAACAACAGCGTGGTGTATTATCGGTAAGTATCTCCTAGCATGATGACCCTATTGTTCTAGGGTTATTGGAAATGCTGTTTTTTCATTCTAAAGGCCCATTTACACACAACGATTCTCCCTCAAACAACATCTTTTGAGCGATAATCATTGTGTGCATTTACATGGCAAGATGATCGCTCAAAATTCGCTCAAAAGGCAGTTTGGTTGAGAATTTTGAGTGTTCACTCTGCATAAGTGTGTAAATGAAGGCTCACACTGTATGCAGAATACAAGTGGGATCGCTATCTTCCGCATACAGCTGGTGTCTCTTCGGAGCGCTTAGCTGGTATACCAGCTGAGCGCTCCGAGCAGGGTATGCAGAACATAGTTCGGCCGATGTTTTTTGCATACTACTGCTGTGTTCTCCGAGTGGGACACCAGCTGAAACAATAGTATCAGCGGTATGCCGCTGAGAACTCAGCACACAGCATTGATAAGGCTCATAGGTCTCTTTCAGCTTGCTGAAAGAGATCAATGAACAACTTGTTAATGAAAAATGCACAAAGTCCGTGCAGTCAGACTCCAAGATCCTTGCTCAAAAGACAGCTTTGAGCGATTTTTGATCGAGAATTTTGGGGTTTAAATTGGCCTTAATTCTCCTCCTAATAAATGGACAGCAAGGAGTGACAGTTCATTAGTAACCCCCATCTACCCCAAAATGGGGCACTTAACTTATTTAAATTATCCCAGTATAATAAACCCCATATGGGACCTCTGATGGCAAAATTACAAAGTTATGACTATCAGAACATGGAGATGCAAAAATATCAAAAGTCACTGCTTCCTTAAAGCCTAAAGTACACCAGTCCTGAAAGGGTTAACCCTACCACCTGGAGATTTTCTGTTTCTATGTATGGTTATATTATCCTCTGGACCCATTAACTGCCAGAACTAAATGTATATATATATATGGTATGTGTTGTTTAACAGAGAAGAAGATGACAAAGAGGAGGATAATAAGACACCGTCCGGCCTCAAGGATTCCAGCATTATGGATACATCCGACAGCATCACTGTGTAAGTACTGAATCATCTCCAATGGGCTTATTGTATTATTATATCATATATCACACAACATTATATATATATAATATTTATGTATTGTTTAATAGCGAAGAGGACAAGGCAGAACCTGTTAACATCCCTGCCTGTCCTAGTGACCACCTCCTGGACGAATCGGCCAACATCACCCTGTAAGTATCACATCCTCTACTATGGGCTTATTGTACACACCGTATATGACACAACATTACACATAGTTCATTGATAATGACTTGTATTATCCAGACTGACAGTAATATACAACATGGCGGTACACACTGGATATCACATAGATGATTTGTCGGGTCGGTACACAGGACACATTCACGGGATGACTGGATAGGACTTATGTTAGTATATGGATTAGTACTGCGGTTGGGTTGCGCTCTTGTGCTGCACAGTACAAGGCATGGCGCCATTAGTTCAGTCATGGATATCCCCACATTACAAGGCAGAGAATTTACTTAGAGTCTTTGGACAGTTTTCTGCTAGGAAAAAAAAAGGATAATTTTTGTAGCAGACTAAAATTGGACAAAAATTGAGATGTTTTTGTTTTTTCACCTGAATCACCACTTTTGGAGGAAAAAATGAGACTCGCAAAGGGAAGTTCAACTGCCTGAGAGATTTACTATGATTTATGCCAATACCTGGCGTGACTTATGGAACAAATCTGCAGCAGCTGACAGCTGGAATAGACTCCACATTCTGGCGCACAGATTGGCCAGAGATATGCCAAACGTAGAAAGAAATGATTGCCTCTTAATAGATTTGGCGCAGTTTAGATTTAGACTGCCATATACAGCGACATACATTTCCCAAAATGTGTGTGTGACTAGTTCCAGGTCGAACTATGTATCACAGACAGGATGGGTTGAGATGATTCTGATGGAGGGTTGTCCGTCTTGTGGTGATGGCGCAGGGTGCGAACGGCTCTGATAGACATCTACCCATCCATCATTTACCAAAGTGCTGCTTGTACAGGAAAATGATGGCGGGCGCTGATGTTCCTGAATTCTACACCCTGCAGTAGGGAGACGATGTCCTAGATTATCACCATCTTCTTTTCTCTCCAGTAGGACCCAGGAGAAGGATGTGGCAACATACTACACACTACCGGCCTATTATAACATCTGTGCCGATGAGTTGCCACAAAGAAACATCAAAATCTTCTTGCAAAAGCAGTAAGTATTTCACTGTAGGACCCCCGTGATAGTGACTGTTACCACAATACCTGGTTCTATTCTTCATAGACATAACCCCACACTCATCATATAATCCCACATCAGGGACAAGGAGCCATAGATAACACAATGATAAAAGCAGGAATGTCGAAGAAAATATAACACAAATATCAGCAATCACCCACGAGCCCCTATTATCATGTTACTCTTCTTCATTGCTCTCTTGCAAGGGGGGAGAAGCCGATATCACTGACTGACCAAGCCAATCACACAAAGTAGACCTTCATACAGTCACCAAAAATGGCAGCTGCAATCTGATTGGTTGTTTCTGAAGTTCCTTGTTTATAATTCTTACTTTTCTTCTCCCACAGGTGGCGGGAGACCACCAACAACAACAGCGTGGTGTATTATCGGTAAGTATCTCCTAGCATGATGACCCTATTGTTCTAGGGTTATTGGAAATGCTGTTTTTTCATTCTAAAGGCCCATTTAGACACAACAATTCTCCCTCAAACAACATCTTTTGAGCGATAATCATTGTGTGCATTTACACGGCAAGATGATCACTCAAAATTCGCTCAAAAGGCAGTTTGGTTGAGAATTTTGAGCGTTCACTCTGCATAAGTGTGTAAATGAAGGCTCACACTGTATGCAGAATACAAGTGGGACCGCTATCTTCCGCATACAGCTGGTGTCTCTTCGGAGCGCTTAGCTGGTATACCAGCTGAGCGCTCCGAGCAGGGTATGCAGAACATAGTTCGGCCGATGTTTTTTGCATACTACTGCTGTGTTCTCCGAGTGGGACACCAGCTGAAACAATAGTATCAGCGGTATGCCGCTGAGAACTCAGCACACAGCATTGATAAGGCTCATAGGTCTCTTTCAGCTTGCTGAAAGAGATCAATGAACAACTTGTTAATGAAAAATGCACAAAGTCCGTGCAGTCAGACTCCAAGATCCTTGCTCAAAAGACAGCTTTGAGCGATTTTTGATCGAGAATTTTGGGGTTTAAATTGGCCTTAATTCTCCTCCTAATAAATGGACAGCAAGGAGTGACAGTTCATTAGTAACCCCCATCTACCCCAAAATGGGGCACTTAACTTATTTAAATTATCCCAGTATAATAAACCCCATATGGGACCTCTGATGGCAAAATTACAAAGTTATGACTATCAGAACATGGAGATGCAAAAATATCAAAAGTCACTGCTTCCTTAAAGCCTAAAGTACACCAGTCCTGAAAGGGTTAATCCTACCACCTGGAGATTTTCTGTTTCTATGTATGGTTATATTATCCTCTGGACCCATTAACTGCCAGAACTAAATGTATATATATATATATATATATATATATATATATGTTATGTGTTGTTTAACAGAGAAGATGATGACAAAGAGGAGGATAATAAGACACCGTCCGGCCTCAAAGATTCCAGCAATATGGATACATCCGGCAGCATCACTGTGTAAGTACTGAATCATCTCCAATGGGCTTATTGTATTATTATATCATATATCACACAACATTATATATATATATAATATTTATGAATTGCTTAATAGCGAAGAGGACAAGGCAGAACCTGTTAACATCCCTGCCTGTCCTAGTGACCACCTCCTGGACGAATCGGCCGACATCACCCTGTAAGTATCACATCCTCTACTAAGGGGTTATTGTACACACCATATATGACACAACATTACACATAGTTCATTGATAATGACTTGTATTATCCAGACTGACAGTAATATAGAACATGGCGGTACACACTGGATATCACATAGATGATTTGTCGGGTCGGTACACAGGACACATTCACGGGATGACTGGATAGGACTTATGTTAGTATATGGATTAGTACTGCGGTTGGGTTGCGCTCTTGTGCTGCACAGTACAAGGCATGGCGCCATTAGTTCAGTCATGGATATCCACACATTACAAGGCAGAGAATTTACTTAGAGTCTTTGGACAGTTTTCTGCTAGGAAAAAAAAAGGATAATTTTTGTAGCAATAATTTTTGGACAAAAATTGAGATGTTTTTGTTTTTTCACCTGAATCACCACTTTTGGAGGAAAAAATGAGACTTGCAAAGGGAAGTTCAACTGCCTGAGAGATTTACTATGATTTATGCCAATACCTGGCGTGACTTATGGAACAAATCTGCAGCAGCTGACAGCTGGAATAGACTCCACATTCTGGCGCACAGATTGGCCAGAGATATGCCAAACGTAGAAAGAAATGATTGCCTCTTAATAGATTTGGTGCAGTTTAGATTTAGACTACCATATACAGCGACATACATTTCCCAAAATGTGTGTGTGACTAGTTCCAGGTAGAACGATGTATCACAGACAGGATGGGTTGGGGTGATTCTGATGGAGGGTTGTCCATCTTGTGGTGATGGCGCGGGGTGCGAACGGCTCTGATAGACATCTACCCATCCATCATTTACCAAAGTGCTGCTTGTACAGGAAAATGATGGCGGGCGCTGATGTTCCTGAATTCTACACCCTGTAGTAGGGAGACGATGTCCTAGATTATCACCATCTTCTTTTCTCTCCAATAGGACCCAGGAGAAGGATGTGGCAACATTCTACACCTTACCGGCCTATTATAACATCTGTGCCGATGAGTTGCCACAAAGAAACATCAAAATCTTCTTGCAAAAGCAGTAAGTATTTCACTGTAGGACCCCCGTGATAGTGACTGTTACCACAATACCTGGTGCTATTCTTCATAGACATAACCCCACACTCATCATATAATCACACATCAGGGACAAGGAGCCATAGATAACACAATGATAAAAGCAGGAATGTAGAAGAAAATATAACACAAATATCAGCAATCACCCAGGAGCCCCTATTATCATGTTACTCTTCCTCATTGCTCTCTTGCAAGGGGAGAGAAGCCGATATCACTGACTGACCACAGCAAGCCAATCACACAAAGTAGACCTTCATACAGTCACCAAAAAATGTCAGCTGCAATCTGATTGGTTGTTACTGAAAATTCCTTGTTTATAATTCTTTCTTTTTCTTCTCCCACAGATGGCTGGAGACCACCAAGAACATCAGTGTGGTGTATTACCAGTAAGTATCTCCTAGCATGATGACCCTATTGTACCAGGGTTATTGGAAATGCTGTTTTTTCTTTCTAAAGGCCCTTTTAGACACATTGATTCTCGCGCAAAAGACATTTCTTGAGCGACATCATTGTGTGCATTTACACGGCAAGATGATCGCTCAAAATTCGCTCACACAGCAGTTTAGGTGACGGTTTTGAACGTTCACTTTGCAAAAGAGTGTAAATGAAGGTTCACACTGTATGCAGAATACATGTGGGACCGCTATCTTTTGCATACTCCTGCTGTTTTCATGGAGCGCTCAGCAAGTATATAGCTGAGCGCTCTGAGCAGGGTATGCAGAACACAGTGGGACCGCTGTCTTCTACATACTCCTGCTGTGTTCTCTGAGCGGTACACCAGCTGAAACAATAGTATCAGCGGTGTCCCACTGAGAACTCAGTGCGCGCCACTGATAAGGCTCATCATTCTCTTTTAGCTTGCTGAAAGAGATCAATAAACAACTTATTAATGCAAAATGTATGAAGTCCCTGCAGTTAGACCCAATGATCCTTGCTCCAAAGACGGCTGTGAGCGATTTTTGATCGAGAATCATTTGGTTTAAATTGGCCTTAATTCTCCTCCTCATAAAAGGACAGCAAGGAGTGACAGTTCATTAGTAACCCCCATCTACCCCAAAATGGGGCACTTAACCTATTTAAATTATCTCACTATTATAAACCCCATATGGGACCTCTGATGGCAAAATTGCAAAGTTATGGCTATCAGAACATGGAGATGCAAAAATATCAAAAGTCACTACTTCCTTAAAGACTAAAATGCACCAGTCCTGAAAGGGTTAACCCTACCACCTGGAGATTTTCTTTTTATATGTACGGTTATATTATCCTCTGGCCCCATTAACTGCCAGAACTAAATGTATATATATGTTATGTGTTGTTCAACAGAGAAGAAGATGACAAAGAGGATAATGAGACACCGTCCGGCCTCCAGAATTCCACCATTATGGATACATCTGACAGCATCATTGTGTAAGTACTGAATCATCTCCAATGGACTTATTGTATAAATATATCATATATCACACAACATTATATATATATATATATATATATATATATATATATATATATATATAATATTTATGTATTGTTTAATAGCGAAGAGGACAAGGCAGAACCTGTTAACATCCCTGCCTGTCCAAGTGACCCCCTGGTGGATGAATCGGCCAACATCACTCTGTAAGTATCACTTCCTCTACGATGGGCTTATTGTACACACCATATATGACACAACATTACACATAGTTCATTGATAATGACTTGTATTATCCAGACTGACAGTAATATACAACATGGCGGTACACACTGGATATCACATAGATGATGAGTCGGGTCGGTACACAGGACACATTCACGGGATGGCTGGATAGGACTTATGTTAGTATATGGATTAGTATTGTGGTTGGGTTGCGCTCTTGTGCTGCACATTACAAGGCATGGCCCCATTAGTTCAGTCATGGATATCCACACATTACAAGGGCAAGAATTTTGGCCAGTTTTCTGCTAGGAAAAAAATGGCTAATTTTACAGCACACTAAATATACAAATTAATATATTATGTGTTATCTAATAGGGAAGAAGACGAGAAGAAAAAGTCCAATTATCAAACTCTAAACAATGATATTGAAGATGGCAACCTTATCAGCGAATGCCAAATAATTGATACGTCAGAGAACATCAAGAGGTAAGTACAGAATGATCTCCCATGGGCATATTGAAGCATTCTATCATCGGTTCATGGTATGTCATGGACGGACACAGAGTATAATGTGTTTTTCTTTGTGACCTTTAGTTTCTCATCTTGTCCATTTTTTTTTCCAGCAGCAGAAGGAAGACCGGAAGATGGGCCAGATTCACCAGGTGAATACAAATTCATTTATTCTTCATGTCTGACGGTATTTTTTCTGTGAGGTTCATGGAGGCAGGGAAATTAAACTTAGGTTATTACATTTGCATTGGGAATTGTGTTTTCTTGCTCTATTATGAGAACAGGAAAACAGAATCCTCGGCTAAACGGTTCCTTTTTACAATAGAACCTTCTGGCGGTGAGCTGACCCCATTGACTATAATGGGGTCTGTTGAGTTGCTGTCATCCCGCAGCACTTTACCGGACATGCAACATTTTTTGTTCACCGTTTCATGTGTGATTTGCGTCAGCGGCTTCAGTAATAGCCACTGATGTGAACAAAGCTTGATAGCTTTATTTTCTCCCTACATTTGTCTATGTATAGATTAGAGGTAATGGTGATCCTATGGTTACTGGATACCTGAATTGTACTCAGTGTATACTACTGTATATGGGAGTTATACGTTGTGTGGGTATATGAACATATAATGACCAGTAGTGATGAGTGAACTTTTTAAAACCTCGGTTTGGCTGGATCACTAAATTTCAGCATAAAGTTTTGTTCATTCCAGATTAGTTTAAACTGAACAGGAACTTCACCAATACCCCTAAAACTAGTGTATAACAGTGGTGGTGGTTCGGCTGAGACAAACCGCCCGAGATTCGGGTTCACGCTGAACTGAACTTTTAGTGACATTTAACCCAAAACAGGGTTGGACTGTTTCAGTTTGCTCATCACTAATGTGCAGATTTATATTCAGTAGCTAAAACCACACTTTGCTGAGACAAGGATAGGTACACTAGTCCGTGTAGAGAAGGATAACCAAGCACCACCTGAACCCCCAAGTCTCACACTTGTTTTCTTCTTTATTTAGAGCTTTCCGAGGACTTTTCTCCTGCTGCAGACCAAAGAAATGCCATGACAATGGCTAGAAGCTTTCACCTCCCCAATCCCCCTTCCCTTCCCCCATAACCCCCTCCTCTCCCTACTCCCATAACCCTGTCCTCAAACCCCCTCCTCACACCCATCAGATAATCACTTCTGAGAGACCATGACTGTATATAACTGAGTCATCTCCATTGCTGCCACCCCCTTTAAACCCCATCTTACCTAATTAACCACAGACACCTTTTTGTTTGCATTAATTTGGCCACAGCAGCCATATTAATTAACAAAGATAGCATTAAACATATCAAACATTTTAACCCAATGGGAAACCTAGGGGAGATCCTTGGAGCCACAAAAACTCTGTCGCCTCACCAACATGGGAAATAGTTGTAACTGCCACCCGTCGCATACAAACCAACTCGGGTGACACTATTTCTCAAACCACGCCTCCCGCCACAAGCCAACTGACTCAAGAGATCCACCACTCATCAACTAGCCTGTAGTCGCTGACCTCCCGACACTGAGGCCGCTTAGCCATATCCTGGCTAGCCACTTTACCATCTTTGCAGGGGAACTGCCTGTCAAAGCCAAGAGGCGACAGACCCACTAACTAATCAATCAAAAGGGGAAGGTAGCTATCCAGCCTCTGCCTCCCCCCCCCCCCCCCAGCATACTTTTATGCTGACTCCAAGGATCCCTCCCCTCATTGCTGACAAGTTTCTCAAAAAATCCCTCCAACCCTTTCCCTTACCCCTGGACAGGTTAACTATTCCCTTCCTGTTAACCCTATCATGTCTGGCTTCCACTTATCACCCTGTGAACTTCAGTTCCAGCATTCCTGAAACTTGAATAAATTTTCATTCATTCAACACTTGGCATCATTAGTTTCTGTTTCTTCCTTATTTAGAAACTACAGAAAATTACTTTCTACCTGCATCTACGGGATGCCGGATGACCATGGATGAAAACTTTTCCCTCCCCAATCTTTCTCCTCCTCCCTCCCCCCACCCACATAACTCTCTCCACTCCACAATCCCCCTCTTATCCCCAAAGAATAAAAAAATGGATGAACTTGTACAGGACTCTCCACTGGGTTGGCGACATGAGTGCCAAAGGAAGGAGTGAACCAGACCCTTGGTCATGATCAGCTTCAGATGTACATGGGCCCTTGCGCAACAAAGTCAAAGTGCACCCTGCAGAATCCCATAAGGTGATCCCGGACACATGGCATACGCTGAGGAGCTGGGAGGGCAAGATACTGGCTTGTCACGGTGGCAATTATAACACTCCCACCTGGAGGGATGCACATAGTCAGGGCCAGGGCACCGCTGGGCCTCTTCTGGACACCCTTAGGATAGGGATGCCCAATAGATGGTGGAACAGGAAAAGAGTTTGTCATGGGTGGCGCCACCATTCTGGTACACACTGGAATGAACTCTGGTGCAGAATAAAATGAGCCACAGACAGATATGAAGTACCTCAGGTTGCTGGGAATGGTGAGGGCCTGAAATAAACTTTATGTAGCAAACTTCAAAATACAAGGCACAATTTGGAGAAATGACAGAGCAGGAAATTAGTAGACTTGAACGGTAGTACCTCCACATGGTGATCCAGACTTTAGAAAACCCGTGTGTGACAGACAAAATGGGTGTACCTCCACACGGTGATCCACTAGCTGCAGAAGACCGCATAGGAAAAGATAACATAGACAGAACTTCTGCACTGGGCCTTGACAAGCACTCACTCACGGTTGCTTTCACTCTGCTTAAGTGGGGCTCACTCCTTCCTCCTCACATGCACATCCAAGTTGGAGAAAACCTCTCCTCCTCCTCCATGCTTTACTAAATGAGGGCTAAAGGTACCACTATGTAGCTGTACACCCTGACTACCACTCCAGAAGACATAGACTTGTTTTCCCGCTCTCAAACACTCACTTATATAATCTCTCTCATACCACGTTAAAGGACATAAAGACCATGCCCTGGACAGGCATGAAGTACGGGGGAGGACCCCACCCCCATCAAATAGACTCAAAGCAACCCCCAAGGGGAGGAGTTACCTGTGGCTGCGGACTCTTTACTTGAGACTTTCAGCAACCTCCACCTTGGCGAGATGGATCCATTGGGCACACACCTGCGGCTACATCATACCAGAGATGCTGCTGCCGGAGCGTCTCCGAGAAGAAAATCGCTTTATTGGGAAGTAAATCCTCAGCTGATATGTTTGCCTTCCAGCACTCCTACCTCTTCGCTACCTAATGTGGCAACTGGAGGGGCAGAATCCAGAGATGCCGTTGAACCTTCTTGTCCTCTATACACTTTCCAGAGAGACAATGTTACAGCCCAGGCGGAATACCCTCCGTGGATACTTGTTCACCGACGCAATGCTGTGGTGAGAACTATAACCCAGAACTGTTGAGATCTTTTGTTATCCCCTTTTTATCATGATAACTTTGAGTTCCATTTTGTGGGAAGGCGTTCCATGGTGCCTAACCCACCTCTGCGGCCACTTCAACGTAGATCAGCTACGTCCCCGCTGACTATCCAGGACTCTTCCTCTTCAGAAGGAGACTCAATGCAGGCCTCTCCTTCCACCACCAGTATCGCTCTGTCTGAATGTGATGAAGAGGTCGATCAGATCCTGCAGAGCAGCTGGACCGAAGGCCCAGTAGTAGAAGCGCCAGTAACCAGCAGACCGTTTTGCACATAGGACATACATGTATGACATTATGGAGGGGGCCACGAAAGCACTGCTGGCCCACTACACACCACCTTAGCAACTATAGACCCCACTCTGCCCTCTCAGTAACTTATTAGCCTAGTTGTACCACCTGAGTTCCTACTAAGACTCCATTGTCCCTTCCAAGACATTTATGGACCCCGCTGTGCCTCGGCAATAAAATAAACTTGCTCACCTCCATCATGTTCCCACAGCATCCTCTGTCCTCTGCCTTGGACTCTTTTGGTCAAGATTCTGCAGAATGATACTAGCTGCTTGACGATATCATTATCCCCCTGTGTAACAGAGAAGCCGCTAGGCAGAGGAACAGGAAGCACTCGGCTCCTGGCAGTGCTGCTGTCAGCAGCGGTGGGCTGAGAGCATGTGCCGCCATGCCTCCCTTCCTACAATTAGATCCCTACAGCATCTCCACTACATGCATGCACTAAGGTCTGACCGCCGATGCCGCTCCACACTATACAGCATAATCCCACTACTCCCTCCCAGCTTCAGCTTAGAGTGACTGAGCCGAAGGGAGGAGGAGCGAGGGTATGCTGTATAGCGCGGCGCAGCGTAGAACATCAGACCTTCATGCATGAATGTAGTGGAGATGCTGTAGGGCTCTATCAGCCATTGAAATCAGCAAGAAAGCCGACAGTCTAGCTGGAACACTCTTCTGTAAGGCTGCGTTCACACAGGCGAGAGCAAGGATTGCCTGAGATTCTCTGGTGCAACTTGCATTGCACAGCACATAAACACCCCAGCTGTGTGCTGTGCAAGGTGTCCATTATATGTCCCATTATTATGCGAGACTCACAAGAAAATAGGACATGTGGCAATTTTTAAATCTAAGACTTGCTTCATACGGGTGTCAAAATCATGTCAGATTTGTGTGTTACAAGACGCACGAATATGGACCCCATTCTTTTGAATGGGGGTCATACTCATGATCAATGTTTTCCTACATGGCCCCGTGATGCTGTGCAGGAAACAAATCGCTGCATGCTCTATCTTGCTGCGTGCTCTCGCATTGTAGCCCCATTCTTTTCAATGGGGTCGGTGGCAGCAGCGCTGACCCCATTGAAAGCATTGGGAGAAATTCTGCGATCGTTTGCAGTGGCTGTTACATGAAAATACTTCACATCCCTGGGGAATTCACATGGTGGGGAGCATGATATGATGGTGGGATTCATGGCCCATACCGCACTCACCCGCGTGAACTAAGTGCAAAAACTGTGTGCGCTAAATACAAAGAATAGATCCCATTGATTTCAATGGGTTTATTCCCATAAGCATGTTTTGTGCGCAGAAAAAAATCGGTCCTGCTCTATTATACAGTACTATGCATCAACGCAAGTAAAACCCTGATTATAGTCCTCTCTAAAGCTAATTCATCCGCAAACACGCTGCGCTGCCGTGAGCATATTTGTGCAAATATTTGAGTGAAGCCGCCCTAAGACCATCGGTCCAAAAATCGCACATGTGAATGGGTTCATTTTTCATGCAAGTCCTGGCCACATCGGACATGGATAGAACTCGCACAAGGTTATCGGTCTTATGAATGCCACCTAAAGTGCACCCTTAACACGCTATTTTGAAACTTGCCATATGCCGAAGAAAAATAGTTCTTGATAACTGGAAAAATTGCGCAAGATTTGTGCGTTGCGAGACACAATACGTTTATATAAATGAGCGATGCAGGAAAAAAATCGAGGCATGCCCTATCTTTGGGCGTTTCTTCGGAACTCGTCGCCCATTGTTTTTAATATGGCTGGGAAAAGCATCACAAGGCGTGCGAGGTGCATGAGATGCAATGTTTCCCATTGAAATCAATAGCAAACACTTGCCAATCCTGCAGTGCGGCTGACAGCTGCGCCAGAGGTTCGCTACTTCTCTGAAGTGATGTGATCACGATATCGGGCCGAGTTTCTCAGCATGACTTCGCACTGGACTGTGTTAAATTAGCATAAGGATGAACCACTGCTGTGTGCTTACCCCCAGGTAAAAATTTGTGCAGGCGTCCGAGGGTCAAATCCCACCGAGGATAATATCTGCATAGACTTTTAAAAACTCTCTGCAGATGTTGCCCCTAAACTGTCCTTACAGTGCTGGAATTCTAGGTTCAGATCTATTCAAGGGCAACATCTGGATTGGGTTTTTATATTCTGTTCTCCTGTTTTGGGGTTGAACAGACAAGTGTCATGGCTTAGTTGTTAGTGCTGCTTTCTAGTTGTAGGTTCAAATCTTTTCAAGGGTAACATCTGCATGGAGCTTTACAAAGTAAGTGCAGATGCTAACCTTGATGGGATTTGAACCTAGAACCCCAGCACTGAAAGGCAAAAGAAAATATATCTTTTTTTAATGGAGTTTGGATATTTTAATAATTGTCCAACACTAGTCATGTGACCTCTATTGATGCCCCCCATTATCCTTTTTGCCTTGGCCGCAGCTGCCTGACACTAGTTGCTCCAGTTACGTTTACAATTAACTAAAATCCCCAAGTCCTTTTCCATGTCAGTGTTCCCCAGGGATTTCCCATAAAGTCACTAATTTAGCTAACAAGGTCACCTCAAGAGTGAAGAGAAGGAAGCCAAGTGTTTACCGTGTAAAGAGAAAACTAAATGAGATCTTATTTCCACACAAAAGTAAAACAGGGGATTTTTTTTACGGAATATTTATGGCCTCCATATATTTATACATCAAGCGATATTCTACAATTGTAGCATCACAATGACATCATTACCCAGGATCACTGTGAAGAGATGCTCTGAGAGGCCTTGAACATTTCACAAATATTAACCGTGCTCAGATTGACCGATTTCTTTATTTTTCTCTTAAAGTAATAAAACAGAAATAAATGTATATTTTCCCCTCAAATCAATTTTATGTCTCAAGACTTTTTCTCTTCATTTTACAACATAGAAACAATATTGCTAAATTTATCATGAAAAAACCGTGTGTTTGCATGCTTCCTCGCTCATGATCCCCATTGTCCGGTACGGTTCCTTCATTTATGTATAGCTTGTTCACACTTTGCTGCTTCCCCATAGCCCCACATCATGGACCACATCTAATTGTATAGGGGACCTGCAGCCACTTGCCTTGGATTTCTCAGCACAACACAAAACATCATTTTGGGTAAAGTCAGAATAGGAATAAACCATGGAAAACTCCCCAATCCACTTGGCCATCTGATGCCATTTTTCATGGGCAGCCTGTGCTTTGAATTAACAAGGTAAATTCTGCAGGGTGAGTTATTAAAATGTTTGTCATTAGTTCACACAATCTGACGACGGACTCGATACATATAGGAGCTCAGAATGGTTTGGAGAGTTTAGGGCTGGTACATGAATAAGGGTTCTCTTTGCAATTTATACAATCTATCAATACAAAGAGCAGCTCAGAGCTATTTCAGATCAGAAGGGATCAGTGGTTAAGTGCACAAAATGGGTCTTTTCCCCAGAAACAGAGCCTCTCTTAGGGCTTATTCAGACGACCGTATATCGGCCAGGTATTCACGCCGGCCAATATACGGCATCTATCTCTGCAGGGGGAGGAGACTGAAGGGCCGGGAGCAGTGCACTGAGCTCCTGCCCCCTCTCTGCCTACTCTCCGCCCCTCAGTACTATTTGCAATGGGAGGGGTGGAACTTAGCTCCGCCTCAGCCCCACCTCCTCTCATTGCAAATAGTGCCGAGGGGGGGGGGGGGAGGCGGAGAGGGGGCGAGAGCTCAGTGCACTGCTCCCGGCTCTTCATGCCTCCTCCCCCTGCAGAGAGGGACGCCGTATATTGGCCCGCGTGAATACCCGGTCAATATACGTTTTTCTGAATAAGCCCTTACACATAAACTGTTTCAGGTATTCTAGTCTGACCCCACTCACCTGGTGTAATATAGACACAACCCATGTAGTAGAATGTTATTATTTTTGGGGGGAGGGGGGTGGAGGGGATTGATGATCATTTTCTCTAATATCAGACCATGTTCACATTTACATTGCAGTTTCCACCATAAATGGAAACCACGTTGTAATATTAGCTTCTACAAACTCTATTGGCATAATGGGGTCCATCAGCTTCAGCCAAGGTGTCCATTGTGTCTGGAAAAATAAAACTTATGCTATAACGGAGCCTGTAGTGTACATGTGAACGTAGCCTCGTACAGTCCCTTCAAAGAGAGCTTGTCTCATTGAACATGTTGTCCAGACTTCAGGCATCCTGTTATGGAGCAGGAGGAGCTGAGCCGATTGATATATAGGTTTATGGGGAAAGATTCAGGATAACTTGTAGTTTGTTCAAAACATTTCTGCTTATTCTGAGTTTAGAGGTCCAATGGGCGGTCCGATCCGTGATTGACAGCGATTTCACTTTGTACAGTCATATACAGATAGCTGTCATTATTAGGACTGACCACTAAACTCAGAATAAGACTGACTGCTGTAGAGGTTGCACTACAGAGAATGGCCTGTAGGGGACAACAGGCAGGCATTCTGGTGCCTGAGAAAAGGGAAAACGCCCACAGGTGTGGTCAGGAAGTGGGATATAAGAGTGCATTCCTACTACAGTCAGAGAGACATTGGCTGAGAGAGACAGAGAGACGTTGGCTGAGAGAGTCAGCTTAGAGGAGCTGGAAGGGCTGCTAGCCCAGGGTCTACTGCAGATCAGGAGTTTAAAAATGGAAGATGAGCCTAAACTCAACACCCAGGTGGTGTGCTTATATGGACTTTATTATTCGCTAAAGGCGGTTATATGGACTATGTTTACTTTGATGCTGTGAATAAATGCTGGCAGGAGCCAGATTATAAAAGAAAATCCACGTCTCCAGAGAGTGTTTCTACATGGTTAGTGCCCATTCCGGTCTCAAAGTTGGCGATCTGCAGCCAAGAACATGCCCGTTTGCTTACATAATGTGGCATTGGACCCCCAGACGACAGTCCTTGATTACAGTTCACACTTGCAGTTTTTGTGTGAGCCTGCAGCCGATCCTTTCCCTCCCACAGTTGGAAAAAATGGGGGAAGTCGGTGCCCAACACAAATTCTACTGACAGTCTCTTGCATTTTCTCAGGACCCATGTCACCGTATCATGGCGTCAGTTCTCAGGTTAATCACTAGTATTCTCAGTTTTAAGTATTCCCTAAAAACAGATCCGACCTCATTATCTAATTTCTTCATTTAGCCCTCTTCTATATTCTTCGTCAGAACAAGACCCCTTCATCCATCAGTATCCCCCCAAACTCCAGGTACTCAAACGGACTTCATAAATCACTTCATATCTGTACATACATAGATATTGGCTGTTGACCGGCTTGTGCAACTTGTGCAGTTCTATGTATATTAGCGCTGGGGATTTCCGTGTCCGCACTACCGGTCCTAGTACCCGAGCTGCGGGGGTGCGTGCTCCGGTGTGCAGGGGGACGAGGCGGGTTACCACATCGCGTTCCCATTGCCATGACTCCCGAGCATGCCTCTCTGTCTTTAGCAGGCCCCGGGGGCTGTTCTTCTAGTGTCCGGGTTTTGGCTTCTGCTGTTGTCAGGCTCCCCACCCCAATCAGCTGCTGGGGCGGGAGTTCTGACAGCATTTAAACATCTCTGTTCCTGTCAGTGTATGTTTGGTCTCCAGCTACACCCGTGTTTCCTGCATTTGATTCCCAGCTTTGACTTGCTTGCTTCGGACCTGACCTTGCCTTCGCCTGACCCCTTGTACCTCGTTACTCTCTGTTGCCGACCTGGATTGCCTTACCTGCCTTTGTGTTTGTTTGTTTCTTGTATTTGTCTGTCTCTTGCCCCGCATCCCTAGCGAGTCTAGAGACTGTCATCCAGTTGTCGCCCTAGGGCCTAGCCTAGGGGGACAAGTAGGTAGGGACAGAGGTTGCGGGAAGTTCTAGGGAATCCCAGTCACCGGGACCCCAGCGCCCTGACAATTAGCCTATTTAAGAATGGATGGCTGGACTATTATACAAAACAAGCACTTTTACATCTGTTCATATCTACAGTGAAGGAGCCTCTGGTGAAGATCTATCCAAAATATTACTAGGATTGGACATCCTAGCAAATTCAACTCAAGGTCACATCATGAAATGCTGAGAGAAAGAGCTAATCTCAGAATCTAAAAGCCTCAATTAGCATGTTGATTGTTCAGGTTCATGATGGTACAATTAGAAAAAGACTGACAAGTGCAACTTGTTTGGAGGGGTTGTCTTCTGCCACCCCTACCCCCCTCATACATTGTAACCTCTTAGGCTGGGTTCACAACAGTGTTAAGAGATTCATTCGGGTTTCCACTCTTTTGTTCCATTACGGAGCAGAAAAATTGAATCTCTGTCCGAAAGGAACTTTGCCGAATGTATCTCATTGACTGTAATGGGATCTGTCTGACTTCCCTTTTGCTGTCCTTCATTTTCTTGGCATGCGTTGCTATTTTGTCTAGGATCTTTGGATGGATCTGCACCATTTGGGGCCTCCAACACAGATGTGAACAGAGCCTTACAAAGCCTCACCATGGCCCCAAGGCCTGCCTTGCCAAAGGAGCAGCCTAATGGGTTGCCTGTCAATATATTCCCCAACGGTCCTTTCTAGGGCCACATCTATCCGTGTGCAGTACTGTCCAGGCTGCTGTTAGCAGTGTTGCATATTTTTTTTTCTTCTCAAAACCGTCTGTGCAGAGCATTGCACCCGGCATTAATACTACAGGGATAGAATTGTGTAGGCAGGGCCAGAAGACATACATTATTTATTGAATACACGCAGTGTGGGTTTTCCTTGGAAAAACAAGGGAAAAAATTCTATTTGGCCTGACTCTGACAGTCCTCAGGGCTCTGGGTACGTGTGTGCTGCGTGCAGAACGTTCCAAAAAATCACACGCAGCCAGCAACGTTTTACTGCAGGCTTGCGCCAATTTTTTTCCTGCATGGGAAATCCCTGATCTGCTGTAGCGAATAACTTTGCATCACTGCACTTCTCTGACACATTTGCAGGGCCACAACACAGTTATTAAACTTAGTAGTATTCATTGAATACACGCAGTGTGGCTTGTCCTTTGAAAAACAAGGGAAAAAATTCTATTTCGGCTGCAGGCTTGCGCCAATTTCTTTCCTGGCTTGAAAATCACTGGTAATACAGCATGCTAAGGGGTAGGGGTAGGGGTAGGCCTAGAGGACGTGGACGCGGCCGAGGACGCGTAGGCCCAAGTGAGGGTGTGGGCACAGGCCGAGCTCCTGATCCAGGTGTGTCGCAGCCGACTGCTGCGCGATTAGGAGAGAGGCACGTTTCTGGCGTCCCCACATTCATCGCCCAATTAATGGGTCCACGCGGGAGACCTTTATAAGAAAATGAGCAGTGTGAGCAGGTCCTGTCGTGGATGGCAGAAAGTGCTTCGAGCAAGCTATCATCCACCCAGAGTTCTGCACCGTCCAGTGCTGCAAATCCGAATCCTCTGTCTGCTGCTCCTCCTTCCTCCCAGCCTCCTCACTCCACTACAATGACACATGCTCAGGAGCGGGAAGACTCCCAGGAACTGTTCTCGGGCCCCTCCTCAGATTGGGCAGCAGTGGTTCCTCTCCCACCAGAGGAGTTTATCGTCACTGATGCCCAACCATTGCAAAGTTCCCGGGGTCCGGGGGATGAGGCTGGGGACTTCTGGCAACTGTCTCAAGACCTTTCAGTGGGTGAGGAGGACGATGACGATGAGACACAGTTGTCTATCAGTGAGGTAGTAGTAAGGGCAGTAAGTCCGAGGGAGGAGCGCACCGAGGATTCGGAGGAAGAGCAGCTGGACGATGAGGTGACTGACCCCACCTGGTGTGCAACGCCTACTCAGGACAGGTCTTCAGAGGGGGAGGCAAGGGCAGCAGCAGGGCAGGTTGCAAGAGGCAGTGCGGTGGCCAGGGGTGGAGGCAGGGCCAGACCGAATAATCCACCAACTGTTTCCCAAAGCGCCACCCTGCAGAGGCCGAGGTGCTCTAAGGTCTGGCAGCTTTTCACAGAGACGCCTGAGGACCGACGAACAGTGGTGTGCAACCTTTGTCGCGCCAAGATCAGCCGGGGAGCCACCACCAACAGCCTCACCACCACCAGCATGCGCAGACATATGATGGCCAAGCACCCCACAAGGTGGGACGAAGGCCGTTCACCGCCTCCGGTTTGCACCGCTGCCTCTCCCCCTGTGCCCCAACCTGCCACTGAGATCCAACCCCCCTCTCAGGACACAGGCACTACCGTCTCCTGGCCTGCACCCACACCCTCACCTCCGCTGTCCTCGGCCCCATCCACCAATGTCTCGCACCGCACAGTCCAGCCGTCGCTAGCGCAAGTGTTGGAGCGCAAGCGCAAGTACGCCGCCACGCACCCGCACGCTCAATCGTTAACCGTCCACATAGCCAAATTTATCAGCCTTGAGATGCTGCCGTATAGGGTTGTGGAAACAGAGGCTTTCAAAGCTATGATGGCGGCGGCGGCCCCGCGCTACTCAGTTCCCAGTCGCCACTACTTTTCCCGATGTGCCGTCCCAGCCCTGCACGACCACGTCTCCCGCAACATTGTACGTGCCCTCACCAATGCGGTTAGTGGCAAGGTCCACTTAACTACGGACACGTGGACAAGCACAGGCGGGCAGGGCCACTACATCTCCCTGACGGCACATTGGGTGAATTTAGTGGAGGCTGGGACAGAGTCAGAGCCTGGGACCGCTCACGTCCTACCCACCCCCAGAATTGCGGGCCCCAGCTCGGTGGTGGTATGTTCGGCGGTGTATGCTTCCTCCACTAAAGCACCCTCCTCCTCAACCTCTCTCTCGCAATCTAGATGTGTCAGCAGCAGCAGGACGTCGCCAGCAGTCGGTGTCGCGTGGCATGGCAGCACAGCGGTGGGCAAGCGTCAGCAGGCCGTGCTGAAACTACTCAGCTTAGGAGATAGGAGGCACACGGCCCACGAACTGCTGCAGGGTCTGACACAGCAGACCGACCGTTGGCTTGCGCCGCTGAGCCTCCAACCGGGCATGGTCGTGTGTGACAACGGGCCAGACACGTGGCCTGAACTAGCGCTGTATACCCTGGAGGTGCTTGCTTGTCCTGCGGCTAGCGTCTTGTCGGAGAGGGTGTTTAGTGCGGCTGGGGGAATCATCACAGATAAGCGTACCCGCCTGTCAACCGACAGCGCCGACAGGCTAACACTCATCAAGATGAACAAAGCCTGGATTTCCCCAGACTTCTCTTCTCCACCAGCGGACAGCAGCGATACCTAAGCAATACGTAGGCTGCACCCGCGGATGGAAGCATCGTTCTCTCTCACCATCCAAAACGGGGACATTTCTGCTTCATCAATCTGTGTCTAATATTCCTCCTCCTCCTCCTGCTCCTCCTCCTGAAACCTCACGTAATCACGCTGAACGGGCAATTTTCCTTAGGGCCACAAGGCTCACTCATATAATTTTTCTAAAAAATTTTTATACGTTTCAATGCTCTTAAAAGCGTTGGAACTTTAACTTGAAACAATTTTTCGTTAAACTGGGCTGCCTCCAGGCCTAGTTACCACTTAAGCCACATTAACCAAAGCGATTAATGGGTTTCACCTGCCATCTTGGTTGGGCATGGCCAATTTTTACTGAGGTACATTAGTACTGTTGGTACACCAATTTTTTTGGGCCCTCACCTACAGTGTAATCATTGCAATTTCTATGTTCTTCGCCTGCACTCATGGTACAGAAAGGTGTGTGGGGTTGGCCTACACTTTAGCTACATAAATGTAACTTGGGCCTTGGCTATACTGCAGCTACTGGAATGGAACTAAGACTGCGCTCCCACTATACTGCTGCTTTGGAATTGTTCCTGGGGCCTGTGTAGGCTGCTACTATTACTTAAATGGAACTTAGACTATGCTCCTCCTATACTGCTGCTTCGGAATTGTTCCTGGGGCCTGTGTAGGCTGCTACTATTACTTAAATGGAACTTAGACTATGCTCCTCCTATACTGCTGCTTCGGAATTGTTACTGGGGCCTGTCTTGAGTGCTACTATTACTGAAATGGAACGAAGACTGCGCTCCCACTATACTACTGCTATGGAATTGTTACTGGGGCCTGTCTTGAGTGCTACTATTACTGAAATGGAACGAAGACTGCGCTCCCACTATACTGCTGCTTCGGAATTGTTACTGGGGCCTGTCTTGAGTGCTACTATTACTGAAATGGAACTAATACTGTGCTCCCCCTATAATGCTGCTAGTGATATGTTAGTGGGGCCTGTCCTAATGCTACGGCTGAAATGTTACGAATTATGGGCTCTGCCTATACCGCTGCTAATGGTATGTCTCTGGGGTGTGGAAACAGAGGCTTCCCAAAGACATGATGGCGGCGAGGCCATTTCCCACCAACGCGGTTACTGTTAAGGTGCATATAACCACGGACACGTGGAGAGGACACGTAGTGCCTCAAAAACATCCCCCTCCTCCTCCAACAATGAAAACATTCTTGGCAAATGCCTTTGCATTGGTTCGTCTGGTGGCAGTCCAAGAATTTCACCTTTACCGACACAACAAGAGAGCCCCCCCCACCATCCCCCCGCCACGGCCCACTTAATCCGGGCCACATTCCGAAAACCAACAAAATACAACCGCGCTACTAGGTCCGCAGTCACCACCACATTACCACCAACGCGGTTACTGTTAAGGTGCATATAACTACGGACACGTGGAGAGGACACGTAGTGCCTCAAAAACATCCCCCGCCACGGCCCACTTAATCCTGGCCACATTCCGAAAACCAACAAAATACAACCGCGCTACTAGGTCCGCAGTCACCACCACATTACCACCAACGCGGTTACTGTTAAGGTACATATTACCAGTCTGACTGGGGCATGCAGACACCTTGACAGAATGAATAGTGTGTGGCACATAGGTTCCCCATTGCTATGCCCACGTGTGCAGCTCCTGATGGAGGTGGCACAGGATTGGATTTCTCATTGCTTCTGTACAGCATTGTGGGCTATCGCCCCACCACTTTTAAAGATGGTCGCTGCCTAGCCGTGCCAACCCTCTGCAGTGTGTGCCTGCAGTTCCTCCTCATGGCAGACGCACTTATAAATAGACATGAGGGTGGTGTGGCATGAGGGCAGCTGAAGGCTGCGCAGGGACAGTTTGGTGTGCACTGTGGACACTGTGTCGTGCAGGGGGGAGGGGAGATGGGCAGCATGTAACCCAGGAGAAGTGGCAGCAGAGTGTCATGCAGGCAGTGATTGTGCTTTGTTGGAGGTAGTGTGGTGCTAAGCAAAGGTATGCATTGCTAATGAGGGCTTTTCAGAAGTAAAAGTTGTTGGGAGGGGGGGGGGGGCACTCTTGCCGGTATTGTGGCTTAATAGTGGGACCTGTGAACTTGAGATGCAGCCCAACATGTAGCCCCTCGCCTGCCCTATCCGTTGCTGTGTCGTTCCCATCACTTTCTTGAATTGCCCCGATTTTCACACATGGAAACCTTAGCGAGCATCGGCGAAATACAAAATTGCTCGGGTCGCCCATTGACTTCAATGGGGTTCGTTATTCGAAACGAACACCCGAGCATCGCGAAAATTTCGTCCCGAGTACCGAGCACCCGGGCATTTTGGTGCTTGCTCATCTCTAGTGTTTACATAAAAAAAACTTGAAAGTTCACCCACTAAACTGTGCAGTTTGGAGTCATTTCCAATCATTCTGCAGCATTTTAGAGCATTCAAAAATATGTTTATTATTTCTATTTTAATGTGCTTAATGATAATGAATTATTTATTTTAATAATAAAAATCAATGTGACAGTTGAACTATCTCCTAACTTTCATACCCACAAGCATTGTTCCTGTAGAAAAAGTTTTTACAAATTCCCTTGTGTCTAGATATTACTGTTATATAAGTTTTAGTGCCCCCTCGTCTTTTGCTTCCTCTTAGAACTAATGTGCTCATTGCTGATGGTCATATATGCTTTTTGTACATACAGGAGCATTTTTTAAAATTATCCCAGGTGCAAAATACAAATATGCCAGCCAGTGCAATTGTACCAGCCAGGGGCGTAACTATAGAGGATGTGGTTTTACCCAGGCCCAAGAACCAGAGGGATCCCATGAGGCCTATTTTCTCCATATATGGAGTCTAGTAGTATGAATAAAGCATTATAGTTGGGGGCCCTGTTTTTGCATTGGGGCCCAGAAGTTTCAAATTATGCCTCTGGTACCAGCCATGGTATTTAATGCAATACTACAAAAGACCTATCTCCTTGCTGAATATTATTTGATTTCCCTTAATTCGTATTTGAAAGCTATCTAGTGCATTGAAGAGGTATAGTGAGGGCTATGGAGCAAGTGCTCTGGTCCTGGCAAATAGTAAATGCCCCCCGTGTCTGACACTCCAGATAGCAGATCGTTAATGATCACATGATCTAACTGACAATTAGCAGATTCCTATTGTAATTTATTTAATATTGAGTAATAATATTTTTGTTTTACTTTTTGCCTTTTCTCAAACTTTTTCTTAGAATTTATTTTACATTTTTTAAAGAAACATTGTGCATTTCAAGCCCCGAATACTTTAGGAGATTGAAGTTGGCGCTGGATTTGATGGGAAGTTTTCGGGAAATGGATGGGTTACTTAAAGGTGTTATTTGGTTCTAAGTAGAGATGAGCGAACACCAAAATGTTCGGGTGTTCGTTATTCGGAACGAACTTCCCGCGATGCTCGAGGGTTCGTTTCGAACAACGAACCCCATTGAAGTCAATGGGCGACCAGAGCATTTTTGTATTTCGCCGATGCTCGCTAAAGTTTTCATGTGTGAAAATCTGGGCAATTCAAGAAAGTGATGGGAATGACACAGAAACGGATAGGGCAGGCGAGGGGCTACATGTTGGGCTGCATCTCAAGTTCACAGGTCCCACTATTAAGCCACAATACCGGCAAGAGTGCCCCCCCCCCCTCCCAACAACTTTTACTTCTGAAAAGCCCTCATTAGCATGGCATACCTTTGCTAAGCACCACACTAGCTATAACAAAGCACAATCACTGCCTGTATGACACTCCGCTGCCACTTCTCCTGGGTTACATGCTGACCAACCGCCCCCCCTCCCCCCCACAGCGCACACCAAAGTGTCCCTGCGCAGCCTTCAGCTGCCCTCATGCCACGCCACACTCATGTCTATTTAGAAGTGCGTCTGCCATGAGGAGGAACCGCAGGCACACACTGCAGAGGGTTGGCACGGCTAGGCAGCGACCCTCTTTAAAAGGGGCGGGGCGATAGCCCACAATGCTGTACAGAAGCAATGAGAAATAGAATCCTGTGCCACCGCCATCAGGAGCTGCACACGTAGGCATAGCAATGGGGAACCTATGTGCCACACACTATTCATTCTGTCAAGGTGTCTGCATGCCCCAGTTAGACCGGGCTTTTTAATTCATAGACACAGGCAGGTACAACTCCCTATTGTGAAGTCCCTGTGGACCGACAGCATGGGTGGGTGCCAGGAAGCCACCGGCGGTACATAGAAATATCCCATTGCATTGCCCAACACAGCTGAGGTAGTAATGTCGTGCGTAATACAGGTGGGCTTCGGCCCACACTGCATGCCCCAGTCTGACCGGGGTTCTTTACAAGTGGACACATGTAGGTTACACTCCCTGTGGACCCACTGCCTGGGTGGGTGCCAGAAAGCCACCGGCGGTACATAGAAATATCCCATTGCATTGCCCAACACAGCTGAGGTAGTAATGTCGTGCGTAATGCAGGTGGGCTTCGGCCCACACTGCATGCCCCAGTCAGACTGGGGTTCTTTAGAAGTGTACAGATGTATTAAAAACTCCGTGTGCACCTACAGCATGGGTGGCTCCCTGGAACCCACCGGCGGTACACAAAAATATCCCATTGCATTGCCCAACACAGCTGAGGTAGTAATGTCGTGCGTAATGCAGGTGGGCTTCGGCCCACACTGCATGCCCCAGTCAGACTGGGGTTCTTTAGAAGTGGACACATGTAGGTTAAACTCCCTGTGGACCCACTGCCTGGGTGGGTGCCAGGAAGCCACCGGCGGTACATAGAAATATCCCATTGCATTGCCCAACACAGCTGAGGTAGTAATGTCGTGCGTAATGCAGGTGGGCTTCGGCCCACACTGCATGCCCCAGTCAGACTGGGGTTCTTTAGAAGTGTACAGATGTATTAAAAACTCCGTGTGCACCTACAGCATGGGTGGCTCCCTGGAACCCACCGGCGGTACACAAAAATATCCCATTGCATTGCCCAACACAGCTGAGGTAGTAATGTCGTGCGTAATGCAGGTGGGCTTCGGCCCACACTGCATGCCCCAGTCAGACTGGGGTTCTTTAGAAGTGTACAGATGTATTAAAAACTCTGTGTGCACCTACAGCATGGGTGGCTCCCTGGAACCCACCGGCGGTACACAAAAATATCCCATTGCATTGCCCAACACAGCTGAGGTAACGTCAGCTGGAATGCAGGTGGGCTAAAAATTAATTTGATTACACTGTAGGCGAAGGCCCACAAAAATTGCTGTATCAACAGTACTAATGTACATCCCAAAAATTGGCCATGGCCAGCCAAGAGGGCAGGTGAAACCCATTAATCGCTTTGGTTAATGTGGCTTAAGTGGTAACTAGGCCTGGAGGCAGCCCAGTGTAACGAAAAATTGGTTCAAGTTAAAGTTCCAACGCTTTTAAGCGCATTGAAACTTATAAAAATTGTTCAGAAAAATTATTTGAGTGAGCCTTGTGGCCCTAAGAAAAATTGCCCGTTCAGCGTGATTACGTGAGGTTTCAGGAGGAGGAGCAGGAGGAGGAGGAGGAATATTAGACACAGATTGATGAAGCAGAAATGTCCCCGTTTTGGATGGTGAGAGAGAACGTAGCTTCCATCCGCGGGTGCAGCCTACGTATTGCTTACGTATTGCTGCTGTCCGCTGGTGGAGAACAGAAGTCTGGGGAAATCCAGCCTTTGTTCATCTTGATGAGTGTTAGCCTGTCGGCACTGTCGGTTGACAAGCGGCTACGCTTATCTGTGATGATTCCCCCAGCCGCACTAAACACCCTCTCCGACAAGACGCTAGCCGCAGGACAAGCAAGCACCTCAAGGGCATACAGCGCTAGTTCAGGCCACGTGTCCAGCTTCGACACCCAGTAGTTGTAGGGGGCAGAGGCGTCACCAAGGATGGTCGTGCGATCCGCTACGTACTCCCTCACCATCCTTTTACAGTGCTCCCGCCGACTCAGCCGTGACTGGGGAGCGGTGACACAGTCTTGGTGGGGAGCCATAAAGCTGGCCAGGCCCTTAAAGACTGTTGCACTGCCTGGGATGTACATGCTGCTCGATCTACGCACATCCCCTGCTACCTTGCCCTCGGTACTGCGCCTTCTGCCACTAGCGCTGTCGGCTGGGAATTTTACCATCAGCTTGTCCGCAAGGGTCCTGTGGTATAGCAACACTCTCGAACCCCTTTCCTCTTCGGGAATCAGAGTGGGCAGGTTCTCCTTATACCGTGGATCGAGCAGTGTGTACACCCAGTAATCCGTCGTGGCCAGAATGCGTGCAACGCGAGGGTCACGAGAAAGGCATCCTAACATGAAGTCAGCCATGTGTGCCAGGGTACCTGTACGCAACACATGGCTGTCTTCACTAGGAAGATCACTTTCAGGATCCTCCTCCTCCTCCTCCTCCTCCTCCTCCTCCTCAGGCCATACACGCTGAAAGGATGACAGGCAATCAGCCGGTGTACCGTCAGCAGCGGCCCAAGCTGTCTCTTCCCCCTCCTCCTCATCCTCCTCATGCTCCTCCTCCTCCTCCTGTACGCGCTGAGAAATAGACAGGAGGGTGCCCTGACTATCCAGCGGCATACTGTCTTCCCCCGCCCCCGTTTCCGAGCGCAAAGCAGCTGCCTTTATGGTTTGCAGGGAATTTCTCAAGATGCATAGCAGAGGAATGGTGACGCTAATGATTGTAGCATCGCCGCTCACCACCTGGGTAGACTCCTCAAAATTACCAAGGACATGGCAGATGTCTGCCAACCAGGCCCACTCTTCTGAAAGGAATTGAGGAGGCTGACTCCCACTGCGCCACCCATGTTGGAGTTGGTATTCGACTATAGCTCTACGTTGTTCATAGAGCCTGGCCAACATGTGGAGCGTAGAGTTCCACCGTTTGAGCACGTCGCACAGCAGTCGGTGCACTGGCAGCTTAAAGTGATGTTGCAGGGTGCGCAGGGTGGCAGCGTCCGTGTGGGACTTGCGAAAATGTGCGCAGAGCCGGCGCGCCTTTACGAGCAGGTCTGACAAGCGTGGGTAGCTTTTCAGAAAGCGCTGAACCACCAAATTAAAGACGTGGGCCAGGCATGGCACGTGCGTGAAGCTGCCGAGCTGCAGAGCCGCCACCAGGTTACGGCCGTTGTCACACACGACCATGCCCGGTTGGAGGCTCAGCGGCGCAAGCCAGCGGTCGGTCTGCTGTGTCAGACCCTGCAGCAGTTCGTGGGCCGTGTGCCTCTTATCGCCTAAGCTGAGTAGTTTCAGCACGGCCTGCTGACGCTTGCCCACCGCTGTGCTGCCACACCGCGCGACACCGACTGCTGGCGACATGCTGCTGCTAACACATCTTGATTGCGAGACAGAGGAGGAGGAGGAGGAGGGTGCTTTAGTGGAGGAAGCATACACCTCCGCAGATACCACCACAGAGCTGGGGCCCGCAATTCTGGGGGTGGGTAGGACGTGAGCGGTCCCGGGCTCTGACTCTGTCCCAGCCTCCACTAAATTCACCCAATGTGCCGTCAGGGAGATGTAGTGGCCCTGCCCGCCTGTGCTTGTCCACGTGTCCGTAGTTAAGTGGACCGTGGCAGTAACCGCGTTGGTGAGGGCGCGTACAATGTTGCGGGAGACGTGGTCGTGCAGGGCTGGGACGGCACATCGGGAAAAGTAGTGGCGACTGGGAACTGAGTAGCGCGGGGCCGCCGCCTCCATGATACTTTTGAAGGACTCCGTTTCCACAACCCTATACGGCAGCATCTCAAGGCTGATGAATTTTGCTATGCGGACGGTTAACGTTTGAGCGTGCGGGTGCGTGGCGGCGTACTTGCGCTTGCGCTCCAACAGTTGCGCAAGCGACGGCTGGACGGTGCGCTGAGCTACACTGCTGGATGGGGCCGAAGACAGCGGAGGTGAGGGTGTGGGTGCAGGCCAGGAGACGGTAGTGCCTGTGTCCTGAGAGGGGGGTTGCATCTCAGTGGCAGGTTGGGGCACAGGGGGAGAGGCAGAAGTGCAAACCGGAGGCGCTGAACGGCCTTCGTCCCACCTTGCGGGGTGCTTGGCCATCATATGTCTGCGCATGGTGGTGGTGGTGAGGCTGTTGGTGTTGGCTCCCCGGCTGAGCTTTGCACGACAAAGGTTGCACACCACTGTTCGTCGGTCGTCAGGCGTCTCTGTGAAAAACTGCCAGACCTTAGAGCACCTCGGCCTCTGCAGGGTGGCATGGCGCGAGGGGGCCCTTTGGGAAACACTTGGTGGATTATTCGGTCTGGCCCTGCCTCTACCCCTGGACACCACACTGCCTCTTGCAACCTGCCCTGCTGATGCCCTTGACTCCCCCTCTGAAGACCTGTCCTCCTGAGTAAGCGTTGCACACCAGGTGGGGTCAGTCACCTCATCGTCCTGCTGCTCTTCCTCCGAATCCTCTGTGCGCTGCTCCCTCGGACTTACTGCCCTTACTACTACCTCACTGCAAGACAACTGTGTCTGATCGTCATCGTCCTCCTCACCCACAGAAAGTTGTTGAGACAGTTGGCGGAAGTCCCCAGCCTCTTCCCCCGGACCCCGGGAACTTTCGAATGGTTGGGCATCAGTGACGATAAACTCCTCTGGTGGGAGAGGAACCGCTGCTGCCCAATCTAAGCAGGGGCCCGAGAACAGTTCCTGGGAGTGTTCCCGCTCCTGAGCAGGTGTTATTGTAGTGGAGTGAGGAGGCTGGGAGGAAGGAGGAGCAGCAGACAGAGGATTCGGATTGGCAGCAGTGGACGGCGCAGAACTGCGGGTAGACGATAGGTTGCTCGAAGCACTTTCTGCCATCCAGGACAGGACCTGCTCACACTGCTCATTTTCTAATAACCGTCTCCCGCGTGGACCCATTAATTGGGCGATGAATGTGGGGACGCCAGAAACGTGCCTCTCTCCTAATCGCGCAGCAGTGGGCTGCGACACACCTGGATCAGGAGCTTGGTCTGTGCCCACACCCTGACTTGGCCCTCCGCGTCCTCGGCCGCGTCCACGTCCTCTACCCCTACCCCTCAGCATGCTGTATTACCAGTGATTTGATTTCACAGGCAGGAAATAAATTGGCGCAAGACTGCAGGCCAAATATAATTTTTTCCCTTTTTTGAAAACGAAAGGCCCCACTGCCTCTAGTGAATGAATAATCTAAGTTTAATAACTGTGCTGTGTCCCTGCTAATGTGTCACAGAACGTGAGGGTAGCAGAGTTATTAACTGTGGCAGAGCAGGTATTTTTTTTCCCAATTAAGGAAAGCAAATGGCGAAGCCAGGAGTAAAACATAGCTGGGTGCGTATGATTTTTACAGGTTGCAGACGCAGCCGACACGTGTCCACCGCCCTTAGGACGGACAGAGGCCGGACAAATAGAATTATTTTCCGTTTTTTGGCACCAAAAGGCAGCACTGCGTATATTCTATGAACATGAGAAGTTTAATAACTGTGCTGTGTCCCTGCTAATGTGTCACAGAACGTGAGGGTAGCAGAGTTATTAACTGTGGCAGAGCAGGTATTTTTTTTCCCAATTAAGGAAAGCAAATGGCGAAGCCAGGAGTAAAACGTAGCTGGGTGCGTATGATTTTTACAGGTTGCAGACGCAGCCGACACGTGTCCACCGCCCTTA
This sequence comes from Eleutherodactylus coqui, assembly GCF_035609145.1. Classification (NCBI taxonomy): domain Eukaryota; kingdom Metazoa; phylum Chordata; class Amphibia; order Anura; family Eleutherodactylidae; genus Eleutherodactylus; species Eleutherodactylus coqui. The sequence continues at coordinate 57,176,882 of NC_089840.1, read as the reverse complement.
GGACGGACAGAGGCCGGACAAATTGAATTATTTTCCGTTTTTTGGCACCAAAAGGCAGCACTGCGTATATTCTATGAACATGAGAAGTTTAATAACTGTGCTGTTTTCCTGCTAATGTGTCACAGAACGTGAGGGTAGCAGAGTTATTAACTGTGGCAGAGCAGGTATTTTTTTTCCCAATTAAGGAAAGCAAATGGCGAAGCCAGGAGTAAAACGTAGCTGGGTGCGTATGATTTTTACAGGTTGCAGACGCAGCCGACACGTGTCCACCGCCCTTAGGACGGACAGAGGCCGGGCAAATAGAATTAGTTTCCGTTTTTTGGCACCAAAAGGCAGCACTGCGTATATTCTATGAACATGAGAAGTTTAATAACTGTGCTGTGTCCCTGCTAATGTGTCACAGAACGTGAGGGTAGCAGAGTTATTAACTGTGGCAGAGCAGGTATTTTTTTTCCCAATTAAGGAAAGCAAATGGTGAAGCCAGGAGTAAAACGTAGCTGGGTGCGTATGATTTTTAAAGGTGTCACACGCAGCCGACACGTGTCCACCGCCCTTAGGACGGACAGAGGCCGGACAAATAGAATTATTTTCCGTTTTTTGGCACCAAAAGGCAGCACTGCGTATATTCTATGAACATGAGAAGTTTAATAACTGTGCTGTGTCCCTGCTAATGTGTCACAGAACGTGAGGGTAGCAGAGTTATTAACTGTGGCAGAGCAGGTATTTTTTTTCCCAATTAAGGAAAGCAAATGGCGAAGCCAGGAGTAAAACGTAGCTGGGTGCGTATGATTTTTAAAGGTGTCACACGCAGCCGACACGTGTCCACCGCCCTTAGGACGGACAGAGGCCGGACAAATAGAATTATTTTCACTTGTTTTACAAGCAAAAGGCAACACTGCGTATATTCTATGAATAATAACTGTGTTGTGGCCCTGCCTATACAATTCTTTCCCTGCAGTATCAATGGAGGGTGCAATGCTCTGCAGAAGCGATTTTGAGAAGCAAAAAAAAATGCAGCACAGCTAACAGCAGCCTGGACAGTACTGCACACGGATAAATATGGCCCTAGAAAGGACCGTTGAGGTTCTTGAAGGCTACACTCACTCCTAACACTCTCCCTGCCTATGCAGCACTTCTGTCCCTAATGCCGGCTGCAACGGTCTGCAGAGGCGATTTTGCGAAAAAAAAATTGCCACTGCTAACAGCAGCCAACACACAGCTATCAGTGGCCCTAATAAGGACCTTTGGGGGGTCTTGAAGCCTACACTAACTACCAATTCTTTCCCTACAGCAGCTCCGGTACAAACAGCACTGTCCCTCATCTAACTCACACGGCATCTGAGGCGAACCGCGGGAGGGGCCGACTTTTATGTTCGGGTGACACCTGATCTTCCCAGCCACTCACAGCAGGGGGGTGGTATAGGGCTTGAACGTCACAGGGGGAAGTTGTAATGCCTTCCCTGTCTTTCAATTGGCCAGAAAAGCGCGCTAACGTCTCAGGGAAGGAAGTGAAAATAACCAGAACACCGCATGGTGTTCGTTACGAATAACGAACATCCCGAACACCCTAATATTCGCACGAATATCAAGCTCGGAAGAACACGTTCGCTCATCTCTAGTTCTAAGCATCAATTTTTATGTTTAAATAGATTTTATTAAACATTTTACAGATAAGTATATATTTTCGTAAACGTAACAAGGCTTTTCAGGGAGGGGGGGATGAGGGTGGGTCAGGGGGATAAGGAGGGAAAGGGTAGTCATGGCTTATATTGTCCATTAAAAGTGGATGGATGGGGTTATGGGATTGTCCTTTGAATGTTTCCTTTGTTCCGTAGTTCGACCAACTCACTATCTCGAGCTTAGGCCCCCTGAAGTCACTATTTGCGTGGCGACTTTGTCTTTGCCTTTTCTCGCTGGATGCTATTGGAAAGGCTCCCTTCCTTGAGATGGGGTTGATCCCAGCCTCTGGCTCTAGTTACCCCTTTGTTGTCTGCTTTCTATTGCCTCATTTCTCTCTGGTATCTTAGGGTATTTCTCACCTTGTTTTCTTCACATGTTCCTAATTTTTCTATCTGGTCTGGCTTTCGGGCCGGGCTCAAAGCACGTAGATGTGTAAACTCGTAACAGACCCATTCAACTCATCTTATTCCTATGGAGCGTTTTACCTGAGGTTAGACACAAGAGGAGAACACATAGGGATGTGGGGGGAGGGATCAATGACTCGTGTATAGGTCAATTTTCTTAAAGATTTTCGTTTAGTGCCCTCCACACAGTTTCTTACTAGTTTGCTTTTAGGGGCTCCCAATTTCCAGCCATTTTATAAATGAGTCTGAAGACCTGAATGTTATCCATGCCTGCCATGTGTGGTGATACTCCTCCCAGGATTTTGGTTCGTCTGCTCCTATTTCCTCGAAATGCATTAATGTGTGGATCTATTCCACCCACATTATTCGCGTTGGAGCGACATTTGATTTCCACAGTCTTGGGATAATCCTCCTTACTGCAATGATAAAAAATCGGAGGAGGCCCTTTTTAAGTTTGCTTATTGATCCTGGTAGCATAGAGAGTAATTCTGGGGTAGGGGACACCTTCCCATGGCAGACATGGTTGTATAGTTCTATCACTTCTTTCCACAGATTTGACACCTGAGGACATTCCCACCAGATATGTAGCATGGTGCCTTTGCTGTCGTTGCACCTCCAGCAGGCAGGAGAGATCTGGGGAAACATCCTCTGGAGTCGATGCGGGGTTCTGTACCACCTTGATAGTATTCTAAAATTCAGGTCCTGGACTTTACCCGCCGAGGAGAGCTTATGAGTCAAGGGCCATGCCTTGTTCCAGCTTTCCGCTGGGAGGCTTTTACCCAGTTCCCTTTCCCATGCTCCCACATAGCCAGGGCTTTCGCCCTCTGCCTCCCGAGACAGCAGCAACCCGTAGAGTCTGGAGATCGTATGTTAGGATGTTGTGTTGGAAAGGAACATTTTTTCAAATTCTGTTAGGGGCTTTAACTCGTTAATTCGTGGTGTCAATGTGCTTATAAAACTCCTCAGTTGGAGGTACTGCATCCACATCCCTGGTCTAGTCTCGCTGTCTCCCAGGATCTCCTGCATCGACTTCAGTCCCGAGTCTGACATCACATCTCTCACCCTTGGGATTGGGTCGTCTGATAGTGTCAAGATACGGGAATCCTTGAAGGTGACCTCGATTGGGGCTTAAAAATTAAGGGTGTAAGTGGGCCTGGAATTCCCACGAGGCCTTTTGATGCTGCAAACCCGAGAAGCTGAATACAGAATGGAGATGGGATAGGTAGTTTTTTGATCAGTTTAGAGGGAATCCAGGCGGCTGCCTGTAAGTATCCCTCCGCCCCTTCATGTTCCGCCTCCACCCACAGTTTTGTAGATTTGTGTTTTAGTATGTCTATTATACAGTTGGAAATGTTGGCCCTATAGTAAAGTGTAAAGTCTGGGAGGCCTAGACCACCTGATTCCTTTTTCCTTGTTAAGAGTGCAAAGCGCATGCGGGGTCTACGCCCTCTCCACACAAACATTGTTATTAGGGTTCTCAATTTTTTTAAATATACTCTTGGGAGTTTGATCGGTATAGTCTGGCATATATAAAGGAATTTAGGGAGTATGTCTATCTTGATCACGTTGACCCTTCCGCTCCATGTAAGGAACAGGGGCCCCCATTTGTTTAGGTCTCTCTCCATTCTCTCCACGAACGGAAGGTAGTTGAGTCTAAATGCCTCTGAGACATCCTCCGGGAGTTGGGTACCTAGGTATTTTATGCTGGTTTTGCGCCAACGAAAGGGGAATGATTTTTCTAAGTGGGACACCTCCTTCTGTGGGAGTGTAATGTTCAGTACTTCAGATTTTTGGGTGTTGGCTTTGTAATTGTTGACCTTATTGAATTTTTTAAACTCTTCGAGGAGGACCGGCATGCCCACACGTGGATTGGACATGTAAAGGAGCAGGTCGTCCGCAAAGAGGGCCATTTTATGTTCTGTGTTTCCTACTTGAATACCTTTAATTGACCTATTGTTGCGGATGGAGTTGGCCAATGACTCCATGGTTAGGACATACAGGAATGGTGATAGCGGGCAGCCCTGTCTGGTTCCATTTCTAATTTTAAAGGTCCCCGACAGCGCCCCATTTACCCTGACTCTGGCTGTGGGTCTATGGTATAGTGCCATTATCCTCTGTTTCATCCGTTCCCCAAGTCCTATGCTGTCCAATGTGGCAGAGAGGAAGGGCCAACTTACTCGATCGAAGGCCTTTTCGGCATCTATTGCCAGTAGGCATAAGGGGGTTCTATTTTGTTTGGCTCTATCGATTAGGGACAGTGTCTTTATGGTGTTGTCCCCAGTCTCTCTGCCTGGGACAAAGCCTACCTGCTCTCTATGTACAATTCTCGGTATAATACTCTGGAATCTGTTAGCTATGAGTGTGGCAAACATTTTAACGTCCAGATTGATTAATGAGATGGGTCTAAAGTTCCCACAGAGTGTAGAGTTTTTGCCTGGCTTGGGAATGACCGTTATGTGTGTTTGTAGTGCCTGTTGGGGAAAGGGTTGACCCTTGCTAATTGCGTTAAATGCTTCTAGTGCCAGGGGGGATAGTTCCTTCTGAAATATTTTGTAGAACCTGGCTGTGTACCCGTCTGGCCCTGGACTCTTGCCTATTTTTAAGTTTTGGATTATTTCTGTCAGTTCCTGGGTGGTGAAATCCCATTCCCCCTTCTCGTTATTTAAAGTTTTTCCTGAGGCATTGGCTTCGAGGTATGACTCTAACTCTGGGTTTCTGTTTATCCCTGTTGCTTGTGATTCAGGTTCGATAGTGTATAGTTTGCTGTAGAAGGTCCTAAATTCTTCTAGGATGTCTTCTGTCCTATGTATCAGGTTCCCTGACGTGATTGTAGCTTAGGGACATAGGTTAATGTGGTTTTAGGATGTAGGTTTCTGGCTAGCTGTCTGCCGCATTTATCACCATATTCGAATGTTCCTCTTCTTAGTTTATCTCTGTAAGCTAGGGATCTTTGGTCTAGGATGGTAAGGATTTGCTGTCTGAGGGTCGAGATTTGGGCTTTTAGTGTGTCAGATTGTTTGCGTTTGTTGGTTGATTCTTTGGCGTTTAACTCTGTCAGGAGGGTGGTTAAGGTGACTGATCTTTCTTTTTTGAGGCGTGTGCCATGGGAGATCAGGATTCCCCTTATGACACATTTTAGGGCTTCCCATTTCACGGGGGAGGGGGTGGTGTCGTTGCGGTGTACCTCTATAAAATCCTGGATTTTGTTTTTAATGTCCGCAATGCAGACAGTGTCTCTGAGAAGGTTATCATTTAACCTCCAAGTGTGATTCTTACCCCTGGGGTCAGCTCTTCGAACACAGGGGAGTGGTCTGACCACAGGAAACACCCGTGTGAGCAGCTGGGAGAACAGTCCAGTAGACGATGGGATACCATGATGTGATCTATTCTGCTATAGGAGTTATGTGGCGCCGAGTGGAAGGAATAGTCCCTGACCCCAGGATGAAGTATTCGCCATAGATCTACCAGGTGTAATGCATCTAGTGTTTTTCTATGGGCCTGAATTGCTGCTCGGGAGACAGAGGACTTAACCGACGATGCGTCGAGGGCGGGATCCATCACCAGGTTGAAGTCTCCTCCCAAAATGATCTTTGAGCCGTCTGCAAATTCGGATAATTTTCTGAGGATCCTGGAGGCGTGTGGAACCTGGTTCTGATTGGGGAGATAAATATTAGCAATTGTTAGTATGTTCCCCGTCACTTCTAGTTTAAGAAAGAGGAACCTGCCCTCCGGGTCTGTACAGGAAGAGACCACCTGGTGTTGTAGGGTTCTGTGGAGTGCAATTGACACTCCGCCTGCTTTCCTCGATGGGTCGGGCCCATGAAACCAGTGTGGGTAGTTTTGTGAGTCGCATGCTGGAACTCCCCCCAATTTGAAATGCGTTTCCTGAAGCAGGGCCACCATGACCCCCTTTTTATGGAGGTGGTATAGGATTTGCTTTCTTTTTTGAGGAACGTTTAACCCTTTGACGTTAAACGTGCAGAAAGTTAGTGCCGCCATGGTGACCACTGCTCCCGGGCCTGCTGTCCTGATTTCTTATCCCATTCTCTGGGCACGACTGGGGTGGGTAAGGGAAGACACAAAAGGGAGGTGGAGGGTTAGGTATGGTCTGACTAGGGGCGGGGGTGGACATAACCGAATAATCAAACAAGACATAACAAGACACATGGGGCCTGGGCCCCTATTCCTAACTATAACTTGCCTAATCTAGGCGGTTGACAGCTATCAACTATGCTGTCTATCCTAATTGGGTACGTGGAAACCTGTGGAGAACCTCCCCCCCCCCACCCCCCTGCCCGCTTTGAAGTTAAATTTAAGTTTTTACTAATTACTGCAGCAACCCGCCGCTCAAAGATCCTTCTCATCTTGCTAAACTAGCTATGTAAGAAAGGGGAAGAATAAAAGGCACTTCTCTTCTGCGAAGCCATGTTCCAGGGTCAGTCCTAAGCATCAATTTTTAAATCAAATACAAGGCCATGCGGCAGATGTGTTCTTCATCCCCAAGGGGGATACGGCAGTGGCGGGCAGGTAAGTATATATATATTTTATTTACACTAAAAGGGATGTTTTCAGGGAAGAGCTTATACTTAAATTTCTTCCCTTAAAATCATTCCAGGGGTGCTGGCAGACCATTGCCTTCAATGGAGCCACCGGCAGCAGTCGCGGCTCCATTGAAGGCAATGCACGCACCTGCATACACACGTGTTTTTGCACGTACAGGGGTGCACCCATATGTATGCATCTATGTACGCACAAGCACATGCTCGTGTGAAGCCACCCTTAGCGACGGTGCAGGAAATATAAATATTAAAAAACAGGTGTGCTGCGCATGAGCGCCTGTGTGAGTATGCGGTCATGCGTAGTACAATTTCACTGCCATACGCAGGATCACAACCATGTGATCCCGGCTTTATTATGGTTGTGTCAGACATTGCAGCTCAGTCCCTTTCACTTCAGGGAACCATGGTGCATGCTGAAATGCCCCTGCTTCTTCCTGCTGTTTGGCAGGAACTCAGCAATCAGATCTCCCTCAAAAAATAGGCCATTCATATTTAACTCCCCAAAAACCCCATTATAAGGTACTGTCTGGTGCTTGGAATTGTAGGCTAGGGTCTCATTGAAATCAATGGGAGCCATGCCTGCTGTTACAAGCGCCGACCACTATACAGAGGTCAGAGCGGAGACTTACGCTCCGAACTCTGCGTATTTGCGGCGCTGGTAGCATGCGCCCGCTCAGCTGATCGGTCAGGTCCCGAGTGATGTACCTCAGCCAATCAACTATTAATGACCTATTCTGCTAGCAGATGAAAAATCACAGATTAGGGTGCCTAATCAGAAGCAGAGGGATCAGGACAGGGGAACAGACCAGGAAACACAGGATCATTGCTAGGCTTTGGCAGAGGAGCTGTCCAGATGGCTGGATGGTTCAGCAGAGAGAGCTGCCAACTGGAGTATAGGAGGTCCCGGATTTGAGCCTTGACACGCGCCTTGGCCTAGTGCAGCATCAGCAGGCACACAACTAGGATTATCTATGTGTGTAACGGCCTGGATACGTTGCAGAAAAGTTGGCATTGAACTTGAAGGGGATTTCCAAGGTACTGTTAACCTAAAGCCAAACTGGTGTGTGGCAAGGTGGATCCAAATCACTTGCCTGACAGGTTGCAAGGGCCATACATCCAGCTGGTGCTGCAAACACCATACTAGAGCCAGCCATGTGAGATTACACTTTACAAGATCAAGTAACATGAATTCTGCACACTGTCGCAACCTGTGCAAATGCATTGGAATACACTCAAACTGCTCAAATTGCTACACAAGTAAGCACCCAGTTTACCAATCAATTGACAGCTCAGTTTATCACTCAACACTATGTTTCTGCCATCTGTTGCTGCTCAGCTACCATTATGTTCATGATATGATGGAGACCCCAAGTCTTGCCAAGTTTTTTTTAAAACTGAAATCTGCACAGTTTCCTACTGATCATAGTAAAATTACATTTATTTTTTCTTTATTGTCTGGTGATGCCCTAGCTTGGGCTACACCATTCTGGGAACGCAAGGGTACTGCAACTTCTGATCTACAGACCTTCTTAGCCACATTTTGTACTGTATTTGAGGAACATGGCCATTTACCTGAAGAATCCATGTTAGTCGGCCAGTATGCCAAATGGTTTTACACACTGGCCACAGAATTAGAATGGAATGACCAGACTCCCCGGGCAGCATTCTGCGAGGGGCTTTCTGGCAAAAGATGAGTTGGCTGGCAGAGATTTACCCTCATCCTTACAGAACCTCATATCTTTGGTCTCAAGAATTGATATCCAGTTCAGAGAACGCCGACGAGAGAAAGAAAATTCATCTGGCTCTTAGTTTCTTCAGACCACTTCAGCCTTCTCCTTTTCTGTCTTCTGTGGAGCGTATGGAGATAGAAAGCACTGGTGGTAATGAACATTCCTAACATTATGCCCAGTAAAGCCGGGAAACTTCTGCCACCTAGAGCCAATGAGAGAGGCTACCCTAGGTGACAATGAGTCCTTTTCAAAGTTGCTGTTACCCACATCTTTGACTTGTGGCAACTTTCAATTCTTTATGGAAGCATTCCTGGACTTCAAGGCTTCTGGGAACTTCATCCACCAGGCCTTGGTGGTCAAGCATTCTACTTGATCTGCAAATTGGAGTTCTATCCATAAAGTTATTGTTGTTGGGACTTCCTTGGCTTCATCTGCATTCTCGGGTCATCGATTGGCATTTTAGGCAAATCTTGTGTTGGAGCACCCACTGTTATATCCATTGTCTGTAAGTTGTTTTTCCAGTCCTCAATGTCAGGACCAGCGGCTCTCAAGGTCTGTGTGCCCACACCACCGGTCCTATCCCCCGGGCTGCGGGGGTGTGGCGCAGGGGAGCCCCAGTCTTTGTGACCTCCCCTGGCTGCTGTAACCCTGGACGCCGGCTCCGGACGTGCACTTCCGTGCTCAGGGAGTGGGCGCCCAGGTAGCTGGGTTGCTGGGGACGCGGTGGGTGCCGTCCCGCGTTTCCATTGCCATGACACCTGGGCGTGCTTGCTCTTTCTCTGGCTATTTTTGGCAGGCAATGGGGGCTGTTTCTCCCAGCGTTCTGTGATTGGGTCCTGCTGCTGTCAGGCTCCCCTGCCCCAATCAGCTGCTGGGGAGGGAGTTCTGACAGCATTTAAACTGCTCAGTTTCCTTCTGACCTTGCCAGTGTATGTGTGGTCTCCAGCTACACCCGCGTTACCTTGAATTGATGCCCTGTTTAGACTCACTTGCTTTGGACCTGACTTCGACTTCGCCTGACCCCTTGTACCACGTTCTCTCCTGTTTCTAACCCGGATTGCCTGACCTGCTTTTGTGTTTGTTTGTTTTCCCATATTTGTCTGTGAGTCTGACTCCTGCCCCGCATCCCTAGTAAGCCTAGGGACTGTCGCCCAGTTGTCGCCCTAGGGCCTAGCTTAGGGGGGCCAGTAGGTAGGGACAGGGTTTGTGGGTAGGACTAGGGACTTCCACCTGCCCGGACTACAGTCTTGACACTAAAGTCACAAATTCCTCCTGAGCTTCCAGGTCTACCTGAACCATACTCTGTTTGCAGATGTTTTTAGCAAGAAAGAGGCTGAGACCCTGCCGCCACGTGGACCATATGATTGCCCAATCAACTTCCTGCCAGGCACATCTCCTCCTAGAAGTAATGTGTATCCGTTGTCTCTTCCTGAGACTCAAGCCATGTCTGAATATATTAGGGAGAATCTTGAGATAGGTTTCATCCAAATGTCTACTATTCCAGCTGGCACAAAGTTTTTCCTTGTAAAGAAGAAAGATGTGTTTTTGCGACCATGCATCGATTACAGAGGTCTGAATGCTGTTACTCTAAAGAATAAATATCTACTACTTTTAATATCCGAATTGTTTAACAGGATGAAGGGGTCTACCATTTTTACCAAGCTTGATTTTTCCTTGGGTGTAGAATCTGCTTGGAGATCTGTGTCTGGTTTCAAGTGTATGTTCAGCCCTCTGGCTATAAATATATTACAATCATGTAGGTCGCTGTTCACACACCCTGCACGAACGTAACAAGCAGTCACACAACTGGGATTATCTGTGCGTGTAATGCCCTAGGGACCCTGCCACAAAGCCGGCATCCCTCTTGGAAGAAGTAAATGCTAAAACCAGAGTTTCCCAGGTGCTGCCACTTCAGTTAGCCCAAAGTGGTGTATTGCAAGACAGATCCACATCCGCCTGTTTGATGGGTATTCCTATTATTTTATCCCTTTTATTTTCATAACTGTTTTGTGTGTATGTTGTATGTCTCTTACACTTTGTATATTATCCCTTTTGTATATTTTTGCACAGGTACTACTAACTTTTTAGAATAAAGCATTAAACTTTATTAGTTTGTCCTTGAGACTCTAAAATGATCAATAGACCCTAAAGTGTAGTATCGATGTTTGGGCTGCTGAAGATTTGAAAGGTCCATATTCAGTCAGTGAGCAGAATCTAGGTGGCTAACCTACCTGGCAGTAAATGATCACTGCTGGCAGAGAGGTGTAGTGGGGCATGTAATACTGTATGGGTGTAATTTAGTCTCCATCTTTCACAAATTCAGGATCTGGGAAGTCAGGAATAAATCAACCCTGAGTCTCTGGGTCTCAGTGCTGCCCGGTCCACAGTTTTGTGACAGATTCGTGGCAAGCTAAGTAATTATTTCCTGCACTAAAGAGTTGGCAGTTTCTTTGTGAGGAGTACTTCAGGTTTACAAGGACTGACTTAGTGCTTATTTGTGTAAGGATATACAGTATTTGCAGATAGTTCTCCCCCTTCTTCTTGTTTTCCTGCTCTATCTTTTGCTTGGCAAGCAGCTGTGAAGACTGCATCTGCTATCAGTTGGAAATCAAAGACATGCTGATGCCTGTTGTGTGGAGAGAGGTGAAGTGACAGGAGCTTTCTTGTTAAATAAGCTGCAGCACTTGCAAGAGTGTTGTGGCCCTTTCAATCTGCTAATCAGTGGAGATGCCAAGCAGTGGACCCAGATTGATCAGATATTTTTAAAGTTTGGATAACTCCTTTAGGCCTCGGTCACATGGACGTTTTTAGGTCCGATTTGCAGACGCGCTTGTAATCTGCAGATTTATAGACCCAATGCAAAGCAATGGGATTGGTCACATGTCCGTTTTTGATGCGGATGTGCCGATAATTTTAGGACACACCGATTCGCAGAACGCATGTAACTGCATTCGGCGCAAATCGGTGCTTGTATATGTGCTCAATGGGGCCGGCGGCAGCAGCGCCGACCCCATTGAGAACATATACTAATGAATTCATGAATGGGTGAGTGAGAGCTGCCTCTGATTGGTGAGGGCTGTGACCAATCAGAGACAGCCCATTCAGCAGGCAGGGATTTTAAATCCCCGGCTGCTGAATACTACAGAGAGCAGTTCAGGAGAACTGCCGGCCGGACGCGGCTGAACTCCGGCTGCGGGAAAAAGGTGAGTATACTTTTTTTTTTATTTTTACACATTTTTAGGATAGTTTTCATTGAAGGGCTTATATTTGAAGCCCTTCCCCCAAAATTCATCCAGCGCTTGCCGACTCCATTGAATTCAATGAGCGAACATTGTTCTCCAATAGCGTGCAGCGCTGGGCCGTTTCGCTGAAAACGCTGCTAGGTGCAGATTTTTCAGCAAATCGTTGGCCCCAGTCATGCGATTTGCAGATGCGCATCCGTTATGCGATCCGCAAATCGCGGAAAAAAACGCCTGTGTGACTTAGGCCTTAACCATTGGAACACCCGTATGTATTTTTATGGTGGTCATGAAGAAGCTCTAAACCTAGGGAGGTAAATAAGTGGCTCCAGAATTGCTGTAAGCAAGAGGGCTTTGGGTTTGGGTTGCTGGAGAACTGGGCTAACTTGGCTGTCGGCTACAGGCTCTACCGGTACTGGTGCATCTTATCTCCACCTGAACTGAGGGTGCAGACATGAGTATGTCATGATGGAGTAAAACTGAACGCCCCCAACTGATGATTGGCTACCTGGACGCTGGGTGAAGACTGCGGATGACAGCATGCATGGGATGGGGAAATGGAGAGCGGCCCCAGCTTCAGCGTCGGCGGTGGCCGGGAGGATTGCAGAGCCAGTTTCAGTGTCTGCGGTGGATAAGAGGAGATATTGGCCGCTAGCGGGGAGACTGACAGCGGCCAACGGGAGGGCAGCCTAAATGCATCCAGGTGAGAGCGGGGCTGCATTTAGTGCAGGAGCAGCACAAGCTCAGTGATTCTACTGAAGATAGGAACCATGGGAGAAGACTGACAGGTGCTAGGGGAGAATGGAGAGCGACATTGAAAAAGCCTGGAGGCTGGAGGGGAGATGATGTTACACAGGCAGGTGGAGTGACAGCAGTGTTCCGGGGGGGGGGGGGACTTGACAGTGGGGCCACAAAAGGATATGGAGGATGGCAGCAGAAGCATTACAGAGGCACTAGGAGCGCAGATGGAAGCACAGAGGAGAGCATACATACCTGAACGCCAGGTAGAGGTGTGGCCTTGTGTCTGGGGAGCAGCCAATCCGCATTAGTGGCTGTCACCTGCCCCTCCTCTATAAGTCAACCCACACAATCCATATCTCCACCTATTCTTCAGGTGGAGACAAGATGCACTAGTACTGGCTCTACCATAGGGACGGGCTGCATCTCAATCAGGAGGGTACAGCTGTGCTTGGGGAGAAGGTGGCTAGAAGGTTTTAGGATTGTTTAACCCCTTAGTGACCAAGCCTGTTTGCGCCTTAATGACCAGGCCAAATTTTGCAAATCTGACACGTGTCACTTTAGCATAGAAAAACACCAGAAAGCTTTTGCATATACAAGCGATTCTGACCTTGTTTTTTCGCCACATGCTGTACTTCATTTAGGTGGGAAAAAAAGACCAATAGAATTTGTGTTTATTTATTAAAAGCGCCAAAATTGGGAAAATTTTGAAAAAAATCATTTTTTCACATTTCCAACTGCAATATCTCAAATATGTGCAAACATAATATAGAAATTTTTGCTAAGATTTATATTTCCATCCGTTTACTTTATTTTGGGTGCACATTGGAAAAACTTTCGTTTTTTTTAACCATTTAGGAGACATACAAATGTAACATTACTTTTCAGCATTTTGAGGAACACTTTGTTTTCCTACACCAATCCAAGATTGGAAAGGCTCATAGGAGTCAAAATGATAGATACCCCTACACTTGACCCCATTTTAAAAACTACACTCCTTAGCGTATTCACTGAGGGGTGTCATGAGTATTTTAACCCCACAGTTTTTTTTCAGGAGTCAATGCAATTTAGAAGAGAAAAACTAAAATTTCATATTTTTGCAAATATGTCATTTTAAAGACAGGACTTTTTTCTATAGTACACATGAAAATGAGGATTTGCACCCCAGAATGGATACGCCTGTTTGTCCCGTGCTCAGAAACATACCCATTGTGGCCCTAATCTTACGTCTGGATGCACAATGGGGCCCAAAATGAAAGGAGCAACCGGTAGCTTTCGGAACAGAAATTTTGCTTGAAGGAGATTTAGGCCCTATTGCACACTTGTAGAGCGATTGAGTAAGCAAAACGATGGAGAACGCCCACAAGTGACCCAATTTTGAAAAGTAGACCCCTTAACGAATTTATCTAGGGGTACAATTACTTTTTTGACTTCACAGTTTTTGAATGAATCTAAGCCAAGCTGAAGGAAAAAAATACGATTTTCATTTTTTTGGTAATTCTGTCATTTTAAAAGCAGTTTTTTTGTACAGCACATATATGGATGAAGACTTTCACCCCAAAATGGATACCCCTGTTTCTCCCGTGCTCAGAAACATACCCATTGTGGCCCTAATCGTATGTCTGGATGCACAATGGGGCCCAAAATGAAAGGAGCAACCGGTGGCTTTCAGAACAGAAATTTTGCTTGAAGGAGATTTAGTCCCCATTGCCCACTTGTAGAGCCCTTGAGTGACCAAAACGATGAAGAACGCCCACAAGTGACCCCATTTTGAAAAGTAGACCCCTTAACGAATTTATCTAGGGGTACAATGACTTTTTTGACTTCACAGTTTTTGAATGAACCTAAGCCAAGCCGAAGGAAAAAAATACGATTTTCATTTTTTTGGTAATTCTGTCATTTTAAAAGCCCTTCACAGTCTTTTCAGAAGGAGAATTAAGCCATCAACCTATTGTCATTTTAAAAGCAGTTTTTTTGTACAGGACATATATGAATGAAGACTTGTACCCCAAAATGGATACCCCTGTTTGTCCTGTGCTCAGAAACATACCCATTGTGGCCCTAGTATTACATCTATATGCACAATGGGGCCCAAAATGAAAGGAGCAACCGGTGGCTTTCGGAACAGAAATTATGCTTGAAGGAGATTTAGTCCCCATTGCCCACTTGTAGAGCCCTTGAGTGACCAAAACGATGGAGAACGCCCACAAGTGACCCCATTTTGAAAAGTAGACCCCCTAAAGAATTTATCTAGGGGTATGATGACTTTTTTGTCTTCACAGTTTTTGAATGAATCTAAGCCAAGCAGAAGGAAAAAATTATGATTTTCATTTTTTTGGCAATTGTGTCAATTTAAAAGCAGTTTTTTTGGACAGTGTACATAGGAATGAAGACGTTCACCCCAAAATGGATACCTCCGTTTGTTCCGTGTTCAGAAACATACCCCTTGTGGCCCTAATCTACTTACAGGACACATGGCTAGGCCCATAATGGAGGGAATGCTCGCTGGATTTCTGGGCAGAACTGAATAAATTCCAGGCCCCATTGCCCACTTATACGGAAAAAAAATTGACTTCCTAAAAATAATCCCTCCCCCCTCCCCCCGCCATCCCCATTATTTTGGCATTCCCTAAATATTAGATAAAGGTAATAATATAAACTGCGTTTTATGTCCGAAGACAGGGGTAATTACGGAGGCTGCTTGGGATGGGCACATGGGGCAAGAAAACCGGGTATCCCCCCCCCTCCTCTCATGTATTTTGGGGGGTATTTCATAACCTCAGCGGTGGGGATGGGGTGTAAAAAGTGGCACTGTGAGGCTTTGTAATCTTGCTGCGGTGCGGCGGTCTCACAGAGAAGGCGCTCAACAAGCTGCTCCTGGAACTGCAGGAAGGCGAGCGTTCCCGGGGCTTCTTGTAAATTACGTATTACAGGTAGCGGTCTGAATAACGCCGGGCTCACGCGGCCGTAGGCGGAATCTGCTTGTGGAGGCCCGCAGCGGATTCCAGCTGTGAGCCCGGCTGTGACCCTGCGTACGGCCGCGTAATGTACTGCGCATAACTGCCTACTCACACAGGCGTTTTTTTGTTTATATTTCCCGTGCCATCGCTTAGAGATGACCCGGGTACCCACAGCCCGTACACAATGTGTTTGTATATGGGCTGCGGGTATATCCGCGGTCATAGAGCACAATGGACTCTAGGTCGCAGAGATCCGCGGTAAAATATAGCATGCCGTGTTCTGTTTCTGCGAGTGGATTACGTAATTCCGACCCGCTAATTGGGGGGAATTGTGTAATCCAATGCATGCGATTGATCCGTGGATTACCGCTGATCAAGCGCTTGCAGAACCCGTAATTCCTCTCTGGTCATGTGTGACCGGCCTAATGTTAGTTCGCTGCTTTATCACGTGACCGGGGACCGCTCAGTGAGGCCGCCGCTCACTGCTCCAAGCACTCAGCGACCGTTGGTCGCTGGGAGCAAGGAGATTTAAAATTTCCTGGGCTCTCCGGCTCCTGCGAATGTGTCTGGCATTTTGCCGGCGGGCGCATACCCAGAAGCTGGCAGGATCCATGGAGGATAATCGCATCTGGATTCAAATGCGGAAGCCTCCGAGAAGATGTTTCATCTTCCCCCACCAATCGCATCGGTGAGGGGAGATGAAACTGCCACTTTTTAAAGAACTTTTACGTGATCGCCATTATGCATTGGATAATGACGATCACGTGACCAGAAACCGCATACCGTGGCTCCCCGTGACATCTCCAGGCTCTTGGCTACCTTCGGTAGCCAGCAGCAGGGAGATTTTACATTTCTTGTGCAATCTTTCACTTTTGCGCATGCGTCCGCCATCATGCTGACGGGCGCATGCACCGAAGCTGGGGTAAGGTCCACGGATCAACATCCCACCAGGGAACAAATCCGGGATCTTGGGTACGTAATTTCATCCCCCCTTACGGATACGATCCGTAAGGGGAGATGAAACTTTAACTTTTTAAACTTTTTTTAACTTTTTTTTTTTTAAACTTTTTAACTTTATATGATCACCATTATCCGATGGATAACGGTGATCATATGACTGGAAACCACATAGAGCGGTCCCCAGTCATATCTCCCTGCACTCGGGTAACTGTGACAGCCGGGTGCAGGGAGATTTTGAATTTGCCGGGCTCGCCGGCTCCTGCGCATGCGCGCCACATCAGCACATCGCAGAAGCCAGCGGGGGGTCCCGACACCGGCCGGAGGACATCGGCGGACCTGAGGTGAGTATTTTCACCTCCCCTCATGGATCCGATCCATGAGGGGAGGTGAAACTTTTCTTTTTTTACACTTTTTTTCACTTTTCCGCGATCGCCGTTATTCATTGTATAACGGCGATCGCGGTACCGGGGACCGCTCGCCGCGGTCCCCGCTGACATCTCCTGCATCCTGGCTACCTACAGGAGCCGGGAGCCAGAAGGCATGCGCAGAAGGACGGCTACGGCGCTCGGAGCATCGGGACAGCGGGGAGTCGTGCGGCGGACCTCGGTGAGTAATTTCAGCTGCTCTGATGGATCCGATCCATCAGAGCAGCTGAATCTTTAACTTTTTGGGCACTTTTATCTCCTTTTTGGCGATCGGCGCTATCCATTGCATAGCGCCGATCGCAATGCCGGGGGGGGGGGGGGGCTCTGAACAGCCCAGGATGACAGCTCCATGCTGTCAGCTACCTGCGGACACCGACAGCATGGAGCTGTCACGTCCACAGCCCGAGGGGCATTATTCTCTGCAGGACACATGTTTTTACGTCCTCAGAGAATAAAGCCCACTTCGGGAGGACGTAAAAACACTATGGGCTGGTCGTTAAGGGGTTAAACTATGGACTGGGCAGCAGAACCAAAGAAATATGGGTGAAGACAGTGTAGACAGTAACCTGGGACCAAGCAATGGGAATGGCGGTCGAGCAGGGGG